>NW_019943790.1:103539-113539 GCF_002910315.2 Salvelinus sp. IW2-2015
AGTCACTTTACCCCTACCTACAGTATAACTGCTGTTACTGTCTTATTCTATCCTGTTGTCTAGTCACTTTACCCCTACCTACAGTATACTGCTGTTACTGTCTTTATCTATCCTGTTGCTAGTCACTTTTACCCCTACCTACAGTATACTGCTGTTACTGTCTATTATCTAATCCTTTACCCCTACCTACAGTATACTGCTGTTACTGTTCTATTATCTATCCTGTTGTCTAGTCACTTTACCCCTACCTACAGTATACTGCTGTTACTGTCTATTATCTATCCTTTACCCCTACCTACAGTATACTGCTGTTACTGTCTATTATCTATCTGTTGTCTAGTCACTTTACCCCTACCTACAGTATACTGCTGTTACTGTCTATTATCTATCCTTTACCCCTACCTACAGTATACTGCTGTTACTGTTTATTATCTATTCCTGTTGGTCTAGTCACTTTACCCCTAACCTACAGTATACTGCTGTTTACTGTCTATTACTAATCCTGTTGCTCTAGTCACTTTACCCTACCTACAGTATACTGCTGTTACTGTCTATTATCTATCCTGTTGTCTAGTCACTTTATCCCTACCCTACCAGTATACTGCTGTTACTGTTTATTATCTACCTGTTGTCTAGTCACTTTACCCTACCTACAGTATACTGCTGTTACTGTTTAATTATCAATATTCCTGTTGTCTAGTCACTTTACCCCTACCTACAGTATACTGCTGTTACTGTTTATTTATCTATTCCTGTTGTCTAGTCACTTTACCCCTACCTATATGTACATACTGCATCTCCCTCCAACTACCTCTTACCCCTGCACATCGACTCAGACCTGGTATGTCTACCAACCTGTTATTTACGAAAGCATGCTGACAAATAAAATGTTATTTGATTATATGCCTCCGGAGTTCGACCCAGGTCATTGAAACAGGACTTGTTAAGAGGGGTTTGAGGAAAACAGAAAGCACCGCCTGTAACAGGCGTTGTGATATCTGGCACAACCACCATGCTCTCTCCCTCCTCCATAAACACCCAGATTAACTGGAGACAATGCGGCCACAGTCGGCCACAGCCTTACCTTACCTAGGAGAGGTCATAATATTGACCTGCTAGTAATCAGAGTGTTACATATTATTAGCAGTTAGTGAGAACCAGCAGATACAGTGGAGCTATTAGATCTCCCAGACCAGTATATAGTGAACCGTTTACAGAGGGTAGCTTCCAGTACATAGTGAACCGCACAGAGAGGTAGCTTCTCAGTACATAGTGAACCGTCACAGAGAGGTAGCTTCGAGTACATAGTGAACCGTCACAGAGAGGTAGCTTCCAGTACATAGTGAACCGTCACAGAGCGGTAGCTTCCAGTACATAGTGAACCGTCACAGAGAGTAGCTTCCAGTACATAGTGAACCGTCACAGAGAGGTAGCTTCCAGTACATAGTGAACCGTCACAGAGAGGTAGCTTCCAGTAATAGTGAACCGTCACAAGTGCGGTAGCTTCCAGTACATAGTGAACCGTCACAGAGGGTAGCTTCCAGTACATAGTGAACCGTCACAGAGGAGGTAGCTTCCAGTACATAGTGAACCGTCACAGGAGGGTAGCTTCCAGTACATAGTGAACCGTCACAGAGGGTAGCTTCCAGTACATAGTGAACCGTCACAGAGAGGTAGCTTCCAGTACATAGTGAACCGTCACAAGATGGTAGCTTCCAGTACATAGTGAACCGTCACAGAGGGGTAGCTTCCAGTACATAGTGAACCGTCACAGAGCGGTAGCTTCCAGTACATAGTGAACCGTCACAGAGCGGTAGCTTCCAGTACATAGCGAACCGTCACAGAGAGGTAGCTTCGAGTACATAGTGAACCGTCACAGAGAGGTAGCTTCGAGTACATAGTGAACCGTCACAGAGAGGTAGCTTCGAGTACATAGTGAACTGTCACAGAGCGGTAGCTTCGAGTACATAGTGAACCGTCACAGAGGTAGCTTCGAGTACATAGTGAACCGTCACAGAGAGGTGACTACATTACTGGTAGATAGTGCAACACACCACCGTGCTCAACTACATGCAAAACACTGCGAGTTCAGACGATATAGAAATGCACTGAGTAGTGCTGCTGAGATAACAATTCCCCATTCCACGTGACATGCAATCATACCTGATCTATACAATACATATCTATTTTGGACTTGAAACTGGTCTGATTCCTATTTCAAGGGTGGAAAAATGGAGTTGGATAGAAACTGACTTAACCCCTTCAAAAGCCTGATGATAACTGTAGCTACTTTGCATGTAGCTAGCTAGAGAGCTAGAATAAACATTGTTTAAGGGTTGCAAAAGCACAGGCATACACAACATACATAGCTCACAAAACATACATAGCTCACAAAACATACATAGCTCACAAAACATACATAGCTCACAAACTAGACCAGTAGTGACAGTTCCAGTTGTAAGCCAGATAATGATGGGGGCAGAGAGACTAAACGTCATGCATTATCACCAAAATGTAGCTGGCCAACATAAATGGATGTCTACACAGCCCAGGGCAGAGTAGTAATAAGTAGCTAGCTAGCCAAACATGTCATATCAGAACCATTGAATTAAATACGCAGCTAGCTAGCTAGCAATTAACTACTTAGCTCTCGAAAACCCTTCTCTGTAGTGTTTCAGCAGTTAGCCTCGCCCACGGTTGGCTGCGTGTGAACTACAATTCCCATGCTGTGTTTCAGAAACGTCAATAATCGTCGCTAGAGAAACCGTTTTCGAAACATATGCTGATATGCAGTGTTTCTGCTGCAGTTATTTAACTGTGGTGATGCGACGTGTCAAAAATCATTGTAGCCACGCACAAAAAATATGAAACATGACAACAACAAAAAAATCTGTCGAGGCGCACTGTCATAGATGTTAAAACAGTTCAAATGTACTTTTCCTCTGCAAACAAAATGACTAATGAATAAAACAATCAGACAACCCCATAGTAGAATAGTTCATCTATTTACCTCATCTGCTTGTTGTTCTGTGTTTTATGTGAGAAATATTCCTCTCGAGGCACATTGAAGTTACGAGTGCCATAGCGAAGAAAACCTGCATTCTGACAGGCAGTCAATGCACAGCAATTCTTGCAATTGAGGAGGAAAACGTTATAAAGGCCTTTGTTAAAAAAAATGGAAAAGAGGGCGAACCCAGCTTTCCATTCCTACTTTCCAACTCATAAATATGCACAAACTGCACCATTGTAAACCCTGAGTTTTTAGCAGCATTATGGTTAATCAGTTACCACACAGCAATTCACAGTGAGTGCATAGGAGAGAGTGGGGATAAATGTAACAGAGGTCTATTGTAGGGTAACTTGGGGTAAAACGCCACCCAAGTTTTTTGTGACATAATATTTATCAATAGGATGCTAATTAGTTAAAAGATTACATTTGGGATCTAACTAATGATTAGCCCAATAGAGTAAATGCAGATAGGCTGAAGGATGGGGTAGCCTATCTATTTATAGCCACTACGCTGCATCAGTTGGACTACAGGTGATAATGCTTTTTGCTAATAGCAAACCTGATAATATGAGCCATGCATAGGCTATATGCATAGTCCAATATGTAAAAATGATTTAAACAAATAACTGTACCAATTTGTTATAGGGCTCATTTCTGGAGGTGGATATCATATTTTAGATGGTGTCAGCATCATTTTATTTTCATTCAATTTGGAGTAGAAAGACACCAGAAGTGAGATTCTCAGTCCTTCTACATGACTTTTGCCCTTCACTGCTACACATTTTTCCAGAGGAATCACTACTGATATGACCCTCATCTTTCATATCTGCAAGAAATTACCTTCAAAAAAATAAATATACACTTACTGTAGCATTGTTGCACAGATCCATACTTTGTGTGTGCCTCCAGTTAATGAACTACATGCACGTCCTCCCCAGTTATGCTTATACACAGAGATGTTCAGAGCACGCTAGACAGCTAATTAACACAGGTGGCCGCCTCTGTCTTCCGTTGTGGGAACACTAACCCTACCCCTATAAAAAAGGTGTGTAGTAATTTAACCTTTTATGATGATGTTAAAGATCTCTTCCTATGTTTCCAAAACCGTACAGCAAGAGATGCGTTTTAATGTTCAGAACGAGTGTAAGGATTCCCCCGGACTGTAGTCCAATAGGGCTAAAGGTAGTTGGTGATGTGGTCAGTGACACACTTTGCTTCTTGAAAGTCCAATATCTTCAAAACTTGACTGCTGACATGCAAAACATTTCGGGACTGTATCAACAGTGGACTAACGAAGAAAATACATCCCTAAATATAGTTTGAGTGGAGTTCCCCTTTAACTAGTTAGCTAGCAGGCGAAGATATATGTTGCCAGGAAGCAAATAAGGCAACAGACGATGTTGCTAGCCAACTAACTATTTTGGGACGCACCCATTCCATTCTCACCTGAGCTAAAGATATTCTCTTAGCAACGTCGTTACAACTCATGTGATCGCATAACGTTGGTTATTTAACCTAGCCAACAAGCTAATTCCAGTACAGTGTTGTCACTAAGGATAACTTTAGCTCACTGTATTAACTGTCTAATCCTGGACTGACAAATACCGGGTTAGCAAAGAGGCTTTTTCAAAACAGACAAGCCTGTCTGTGCTCGTCTTCCTGTTTACCTGTGAGCCGATGCTCAACGGTTAGCTAACGTTAGCTATGTGGCTATCTAGCTGTCACTGCCCAGCGCAGAAAACAAACTATAGACACTCCTTTGAGCGAGTATGAATTTACCTCTGCAAACATAGTTTACAATGTTGTGGGTGTCGAGGCTTGTGCTAATCCCGCCACATTGCACGAGGCGTAACTATATGGCTTAAAAACGGTTGTATCGCCACTCTCCGTAGTCTCTTCGGAGAGTCGCCATGTTGCAGCTTTATACGTCTCAGGCACACCGTTTCTCGACGTCGCTTTCTGATTGGTAGAATTATTTTATGACGCACCAACACACCCGTGAGTGGCAATGTAGTTTAATTCTACAAACGTTCTAATCTATTACTTTTTCAACTGCAACGGAGTCAAACACTTTCTCTGAAACACTCAAACACATAGTCGACATTTATTATGTTGTATTAAATGTGCAACGTTATCTTCGATTGTTGCTACTGTTGTGCAGATAGCCTGCCCTACAAAGTTATTGCTTGATGGACTGCTGGTGTTGGACCAGGTCTCTATTGAAAAATTGATTTTATCTGAGAAAAACCTGTATAAATAAAGGTTAAATACAAATAAAATACACAACAGCTATATGGAAATGTAGCATAGCCTACCTCTCAACATGAAATCAAGTAGCAAAGAACTATCAAGTGCACGATTGTGGTTCGTACCCGCCGTCTTTTACAAGCCTACCCATGAAATTACCCTAAACATCTCGACACCCAAAGCATTACCACACCCAGACGAGAAGAGTAACGAGACGCTTCCCGAAGAGCGAGAGAGAGGAGCAGAAGGACAGACCAACGAAAGTGACATGGGCCAGAAATCGGTCTGTTATCGTAGACGAGAGTAGATATCTTCTCGGCTAGCCTTACAGTATTAAACCTCGGCACCTCTGCCTGTTAAAGACTCCTGCCCCTGACGCCGCCACAGGAACAAGACCAGGATCTAGAGACAATGGTCTGAGAGAGGGAGATTGCAGCGCCAGAGACCCCACCACATCTGCACCCTGACACGACGATGTCAACAGTAGTGATCGAGAACGGATACAAGAGACCCCTCGCAGGCGACTGAGACACCAAGCGACGACGCGAGACCCGAGCAGGAGAGCGGAGAAGAGAGACGACGCTCCACATGTCCTGCACGAGAGATCCGGCGAGAGAGAAACACGAAGTACGAAACCTGAGAGAACAATCCGAGAGAGAGCACTGGAGCAAGCGACGGCGTATGGATGGCGCGCGTGACATCGCTGCCGCATCGAGCGCCATGCTCCGAGTGTGTTTTCACGATGGACCGACAGATATAGAAGAGAGAACCTCCAATTAAAACACCCGCCTCCACGCTGTCTACTACCCCCACACACCAAGAGCCCTCCCAACTCTACACAACCCAGAAGAGTCGAAGAACCCCTGGCCCCAGACCTGCCCCTCCCCAAACGGGCGAGCCCCAACCAATCACTCGATGCTCTTTCCTTCTTGCTACATCACTGCGCCCCTCTCCCCCTCACCCCCAACAACTGTGCGGAGGCCCTCTGTAGTTGCTATAGAGTAGGATTGAGTGACTCTCTGTAGGATTGAGTGAGATTAAACATCTCCTCCAGTACATCCAGCACACACACACACACAACACACCACACACACACACACACACACCACCAACACACACACACACACACACACACACACACACACACACCACACACACACACCACAACACAGTCTTGTACAGCTAACCTTGTGGGGACATACAATTCAGTCCCATTCAAAATCCTATTTTCCCTAACCCCTAACCCTAACCCTAATCCTAACCCTGCTCTTACCCTTAACCCCCTAACCCTCTAACCCCTAACCCAACCAAACCTAACTTTATCCTAACCCTAAACCTAACCCTAGCTCCTAACCCTAACCCTACAACTAACCCTAGCTCCTAACCTTAATATTTCACTTAATTCTAACCCTAACCTAATTCTAACCTTAACCCTAAACCCCCTAGAAATAGCATTTGACCTTGTGGGGAGTAAAAAAATGTCCCCACGCTGTCAACTTTTTGTTCGTTTACTATTCTTGTAGGACTTCTGGTCCCCACAAGAATTTACACGTCCACACACGCACACGCACACGCACACGCACACGCACACTCACACCCACCCACACACACGCACACGCCACACGCACACTCTCAACCCACACCCAGACCCACACCCACCACCACCCACACACACACGCACACCCACGCACACGCACACGCACACGCACACGCACACGCACCACGCACACTCTCACACCCACACCCAGACCCACACCCACACCCACACCCACCCACAACACACACCACAACACACACACAACACCACACACACACCACACACACACACACACAACACAACACACAACACTCTCACACACACACACACAACCACCCACACACACACACACACACACAACACCACACACACACACACCACACACACACACACACACCACCACACCACACCAACACACACAAACACCAAACACACACACACACACACACACACACCACACACAACACACCACTCACTCCACACACAACACACACACACACCACACACACCACACACACACACACACACACCACACACACCACCCCACACCACACACACACACACACACACACACATCAAATCAAATTGTTATTTGTCACATGTGTGACTGAATACAAGGTGTATGTAGTAGACCTTACAGTAAATGCTTACTTACAAGCCCTTAACCAACGATGCAATTCAAGAAATAGAGTTAATAAAATAATTTAATAAATTAACTAAAGTAAAAGATCTATCAAAAACAAAAGCATAGCACAATACATCATAACAATCAATGGCGAGGCTATATGCGACCGTAGAGACAATCTGTACATCGACTGTCATGTCTCGCCCCATTAGCGCTCCTTGTTCACCAACCGAACTCCACTGTGATAGACGCGTTGGTGCCCGAGATAATTTGTGTCGAAGGCTATATCAAGGCGTCGAGAGAACGAATCCACTGCTGGAATGGTCTTCGTTGTGCTTTTATTTTTTTTGTCCCAAACTTGTTCCCCACCCCCGAATACCTCTGAGAACAAATTTATCATGTTTCTGTTGTTAAACTGTTAACCACTGGTAACCTATGGCATACTGTCAGATGTAGAACGAGAACACTAAATTATACAAGCGGGGGTACCCATGCACGGCGACGTATCTGAAACATGAGTTCAAACTGTTTGCTTGAGGCGTGAGCTGAATACATGGTGGGTTACATGTTTTTGTCCTCTTCTGCTTATACTGAAATGTCGTTCGACTACTGAGGAACTACCCAGCTTACAGAGTCCCCAGAGTGGTGGGACTATATTAACCAAAGGGGGTTACCAGGGGTATATCATAGTCCCACACATTCTATGGTGTACTGGTCTTGATATGCCCAAGGGGCTTCCCCACGAAATTATAAACTCTGTGTAGATCACTCTTACCGCGACACAATCCCCATCGAGTGATAACCTAGATGTTGTAGGTATTAAAGCCGATGCACATGATCTGAGTGCCTTATTTACAAGCGCGCAAAAGTTCCACGCTTACTGCTGAAACTGTGTTCTTCCATAAACCCTTGAGAACAAAGTCCCTCATGGATGCTTCTCGTCTGTGTTCAAAACTGTGCGGTAGATAACATAGGAAACCAATATCATGTCTTTGCCCTACGCCCCTTTTATTTTTAAACTTCTTGTGATTCTTGACGGGCTTCCGAAGCACGAGATATCCCCATCGATACAGAGTTCATATGCGTCCGTTCGGTTGATTGGCTATAAAACCGCGTGTCGGGTACCCAGGTTAACCCAGAGTATCAATATGCTATGTATTTACAGGGGTACCACCGCTACCAGTGCAAATAGTCGAGAGGCGCGCTATTATAACATGGGATGTCTGTTAGGTTTAAGATTACCCGCCTATGACCAGAGTCAAATGGTGGAGGCCTAATTTACCCAGGCGATTACTGGGAGAACAATATAGCTCACGTTACAGAGTCAAACTCGTGGAGCGGATCATGGTTACTTGTTGGTTTTTTCTTCCTAAAAACATGTCTTTTACTCACTTGGAGGAAACAATTTATCCCGGCTGCACGCCCCTATTCGTTCCTCTGTGAAACTGTCTGTGGATCAAGCCGACGACGAACCGATACCTGATCGGCGGTCACTTATTTTTAGAATTTTTCCAAAACTGAACTGCCCTTTTTTTAGTTTTTATTATTAGTGGATATTGGCCTCATTCTGCCCAGCATGCATTGTTTGTAGTTTTCCTCTTCCTACTTGTCTAGAGGAAAACTACAAACAATGCATGCTGGGCAGAATGAGGCCAATATCCACTAATAATAAAAACTTAAAAAAGGGCAGTTCAGTTTTGGAAACATCTAAAATACAGTGACCCCCTCTCATATCATTACCACGCCCTGCAATACCAAGAGCTGAGCAAAGAAAAGAGTTCCCTCGTCCAGCTGGTCCTGGGACTGAGTTCACAAACCTGTTCTACTAACACAATGAAGCCTCAGGACCAGAACATCCAATCAATCAGATCAAACCAAATTACAACACAGTCAAAACAAAACGACATTACTTATTGGGAAACACAAGCACAAACACAAAGCAAAATGCAGTGCTATCTGGCCATAAATCGACAGTCCACCATGGCAAACTATTAGACCATGGTTACTGATCAAAACCTTAGAAAAACCTTGACTAAGTACAGGCTCAGTGAGCACAGCCTTGACATTGACAAGTGTAGACACAGGAAACCCTGGCTCCCTGTAGAGGAAAGGCTGTGCAACCACTGCACCATAGCAGAACCTGAGACAGAAAATATAAAACAATCAGAGTGCCGTTTCCCCCAATTTGGGGCAGCAATGTAGTGCGCTGCCAACCCACAGCTCTCTGCGTCCTCCCCCAGCTTTAAAGACCTCTCTGATGAGAGAAGGCTACCCGTCCTGTTGGGGGAGGGCGCAGAGAGCTGTGGGTTGGCAGCGCACTACATTGCTGCCTGCCATAAGATAAGGGACAGTGTCTGACAGACCAATCAACCTGCACATGTCCTCTATGCCATTGTTATTGTTATTGTCCATTGTATGGTTATTTTGACCCTTGATTATTGTTGTTACTGATTGTCCCGTTGACAATCTTGATTATTATTATTGTTATTATGTTAATATTTTAAAGTAATCACAATATGTACATTATTTCATCATGCCAATAAAGCAATTTGAATTGGAAAAAATTCAGAGAGAGAGTCAC
>NW_019943791.1:0-16887 GCF_002910315.2 Salvelinus sp. IW2-2015
CTATTTGGAAGGATTTTTATTTCTTTCTGTATATAACAGGAGTAGGCTAATTAAGGCTATACAATCTTTGCAATTTAATTCAATTAACTTTAGCTTCTCTAGCCTTATGACGCGTCGGAACCTCCGTTCGCTATGAGAGTGCAGGCTACGGCATGACATGGTTTGTTTTTTTTAAAGAAAAAAAATGTTCTACATATATATTAGTAGGCTGTAGGTAAAGACGAGATTAAATTATGAACAGTCTTGGATGGTTGAGGAATATATCAAGTGCTTGTTCAAATTGTGAATGAGAGACTGATGAAAGTGTGTGCAGCCTGCGTAAGAAACAGAGCAGGAGCTCATGGCCTTCATCCAACTTTTTTAAATCTCATTAGAGTTTGCATCATGCAGCCTTAGAAATGTATTTAAACATCTAAAAACATACGTTTGAGAATCCAATTAAAAGATTGCACAAATACAAACCTAAACGTAAGCATATAGAGAACCTGTAACACAGAACACAGAATAGTGCACACTTCCTCTGAAATTCTTTTGGGGATATTTTCTTTATTTCAGGCTTATGCCTCAATTGCGTGCTAAAATGAAACTAGTGTTGCCCAGAGCCATATGGCCAAGCCAGATCAGGAACCTAACATACTGTAAAGACTGTCTGCTAAATGAACTAGTGTTGCCTACAGCCATATGGCCAAACCAGATCAGGGGACTGACATACTGTAAGGACAACTCAGGAATACGCTATTCTGTTATCTGGAAATAGGCTACCATTTTCTTTATATCATGTTTCTTTTAGACCTTATAAAATAAGTCATTAATAATAAGTTACGATAAGTACAATTGATTTATTATACTTTTAAATGTAGATATTTTCAAAAGTCCACATCAGTGGCTTGTAGGCTATGCTGGAAGCCAGACATGCTAAACATGTTTAGGTATATACCGGTCAATTACCATGTAGGTAATTTATTTATATGACAATCACCGGCTGACACAACGTCATGGCCGCCACAGCCCTACTAATAAAGCTCTTCTTCCTGGTGTATGTTCATGTGTTTTTGTTTGGCCCAGTCAAGAAGAAAATCTTGCCCCACAGTCAAGAGCATGTTGGTAAGGCTTCTCTCGTTGTATGTATACATTCAGTGTGTTTTAAGTGTCCCAATCAGAGAAACTCACACCACAGTTGAGGAGCGGTTGTAAGGCTTCTCTCCTGTGTGTGTTCTCTGATGAACTTTGTAGCCCAGTTGATGTTTTTTTAAACATCTACAGTCAGAGCGTAAATAAGGCTTTCTCTCCTGCTATGTATACGTTTCATGTGTTTTTTTAAGGTGCCAGTTGCGAAGAAACTCGCCCGCAGTTCAGAGCAGGTTGTAAGGCTTTCTCCTGTGTGTGGTCTCTGATGAACTTTAGCTCAGTTGATGTTGTTGAGAAATTTCAACACAGTCATGAGCCAATAGTAAGGGCTTCTCTTCCTGTATGTATTTACTTTCATGAGTTTTTAAGGGCCCAGTCGAGAAACTCAAAACCCACAGTCAGAGCAGAGTAAGGCTTCTCTCCTGTGTGTTGTTCTCATGATGAATTTTAGGCTCAGTTTGATGTTGTGAAGCATTTTCCACAATGAGAGCAGGAAGTAAAAGCTTCTCCTCCTGTAGGTATACGTCATGTGTTTTTAAAGGTATCCAATCGGGAGAAATTCTTTCCCACAGTCAGAACAGAAGTAAGGCTTCTCTCCTGATGTGTATTACGTGGTGTTTTTTAAGTCCCCCATTGAGGCCGAAACTCTCCCCACAGTTCAGAGCAGGAGTAAGCTTCTGCCTCCTTTATGTATTACTTTTGGTGTCTTTTAAATGGCTCATGTCGAAGAGAAACTCTTCCCACAGTCAGAGCAGGAGTTAAGGCTGTCTACTCCGATGAGTGTTCACACTCTGGTGAACTGTCAGAGAATGTGTGATGTTGTGAATCTCTTACACCATCAGTGGGGAATACGGATATTCGCTGTGTGTATTTGTCAGGTTGTATTTTTAGTCCCTTGATAGAAATGGGAAAATCTCCTCACAGTGCGGCAGCTGAGATTGAGGCCCTCTTAGCAGACTGATCATTCTGCTGTTGCTCTTGGATGTTAGTAGAGAATGTTCAACAATGGTCCCTGTGATAGAACAACAACAGAAAAAACAGTCAGTTGGGTGTGATAACATATACAATCAGTATCCATCTTCTGCCTGTACCGCCGGGCGACATATCCGTACACCACAGGTCAAAGTTTTTAGAACACCTACTCAATTCAAAGGTTTCTCTTTATTTTTCTCACTATTATTCTACATGGTGTAGAATAATAGTGAAGCCATCAAGACGTATGAAACTAGACACATATGGAACACTGTAGTAAATTTAAAAGATATTGGGTTGAACAATCAAAATATACATTATATTAGGACTTCTTCAAATTAGTCACCTTTTGCCCTGATGACACTTTTGCTTTACACACTTTGTAGGTGTGTTCTGAAACTGTTGACAGTGGTAGGGTATCAGTAGACTGTGACATACAAAAGGAGAAGGACAACTATTCTAAAAGTGGGGTAAAGTTGAACATCTAAAAAAGCGGAAAAGTCATGACAATTATGAGTTTGTCATCTCCATCACCATCACAAGGGTTAAATATACACGAGTCTTCATGTCATCCTCCACTCACCATCACAAGGGTTATAAATACACAGAGTCATTTCATATCATCCTCCACTCACCATCACAAGGGTTATAAACCACAGAGAGTCATTTCATACCATCCTCCCACTCACCATCCACAAGGGTTATAAACTACACAGAGTCATTTCATATCATCCTCCACTCACCATCAAAGGGTTATAACTAACGAGAGTAATTTCATATCATCCTCCACTCACCATCACAAGGTTATAAACTACACAGAGTCATTTCATATCATCCTCCACTCACCATCACCAAGGTTATAAAACTACACAGAGTCATTTCATATCATCCTCCACTCACATCACAAGGGTAAAACTACCAGAGTCATTCATATCATCCTCCACTCACTATCACAAGGGTTATAAAACTACACAGAGTCATTTCCATATACATCCTCCACTCACCATCACAAGGGTTATAAACTACACAGAGTCATTTCATATCATCCTCCACTCACCATCACAAGGGTTATAAACTACACAGAGTCATTTCATATCACCTCCACTCACCATCACAAGGGTTTATAAACTACACGAGAGTCATTTCATATCATCCTCCACTCACCATCACAAGGTTATAAACTACCACAGAGTCATTTCATATCATCTCCACTCACCATCACAAGGGTTATAAAACTACACAGAGTCATTTCATATCATCCTCCACTCACCATCACAAGGGTTATAAACTACACAGAGTCATTTCATATCATCCTCCACTCACCATCACAAGGTTATAAACTACACAGAGTCTTTCATATCATCCTCCAACTCACTATCACAAGGTTATATAAACTACACAGAGTCATTTCATATCATCCTCCCATCACTATCACAGAGGGTATAAACAACACAGAGTCATTTCATAGAACTTAAAACACTTTCAGTTTGTCTACTTCCCTTCTTTAGTCTACTCTCTGATACTCCAGAAAGCCCCAGTTAATAAACCAAAAAGCTGCAATACTGGTTCAAACCACGCACGTCTCAGTAGCATGAAATAACATCTACCTTCTCATAAAAGAGTTAATCATGAAACAGTATAGCAACTTTCATGCAGGTGGAAAGTTGGAACGATCAACACAAACTTAGATAGCAGGGGTCACGTTAACGCAGAATTCTGCATTTGTCACGCAGAAAAAAGAAGGAAGAAAAAACAACTGAACAAATGTATTTTCTGTGTTTTGTAAACGCAGATCTAAAGATGCTTCTTATTGTAATTCTGCTCAGCATCAGAGATGACATCATGTTCTTCAGTTGCACTTCTCCATTTGGGTGAGAATTCACAAACAGGCATTCTATCAGCCAGACAGCACTCTGACTGACGTGGAGCTACTGTTCTCCATCATTCTATCAGCAGACAGCACTCTTGATGTGAGCTACTGTTCCCATCATTCTATCAGCAGACAGCACTCTGACTGACGTGGCTACTGTTCTCCATCATTCTATCAGCAGACAGCACTCTGATGTGGAGCTACTGTTCCCATCATTCTATCAGCAGACAGCACTCTGACTGACGAGAGCTACTGTTCTCCATCATTCTATCAGCAGACAGCACTCTGACTGACGTGGGAGCTACTGTTCTCCATCATTCTATCAGCAGACAGCGCTCTGACTGACGTGGAGCTACTGTTCTCCATCATTCTATCAGCAGACAGCACTCTGACTGATGTGGAGCTACTGTTCTCCATCATTCTATCAGCAGACAGCACTCTGACTGATGTGGAGCTACTGTTCTCCATCATTCTATCAGCAGACAGCACTCTGACTGATGTGGAGCTACTGTTCTCCATCATTCTATCAGCAGACAGCACTCTGACTGATTGTGGAGCTACTGTTCTCCATCATTCTATCAGCAGACAGCACTCTGACTGATGTGGAGCTACTGTTCTCCATCATTTTATCAGCAGACAGCGCTCTGACTGATGTGGAGCTACTGTCTCCATCATTCTATCAGTAAACAGCACTCTGACTGATGTGGAGCTACTGTTCTCCATCATTCTATCAGTAGACAGCACTCTGACTGATGTGGAGCTACTGTTCTCCATCATTCTATCACAGACAGCACTCTGACTGACGTGGAGCTTCTGTTCTCCATCATTCTATCAGCAACAGCACTCTGACTGATGTGGAGCTACTGTTCTCCATCATTCTATCAGTAGACAGCACTCTGACTGACGTGAGCTACTGTTTTCTTTCGCGACACTGTTCTCCATCATTCTATCGTAGACAGCGCTCTGACTGTGTGGAGCTACTGTCTCCATCATTCTATCAGTAGACAGCGCTCTGACTGATGTGGAGCTACTGTTCTCCATCATTCTATCAGCAGACAGCACTCTGACTGAGTGGAGCTACTGTTCTCCATCATTCTATCAGCAGACAGCTAGTCTCCATCATTCTAATCAGTAGACAGCACTCTGACTGATGTGGAGCTACTGTTCTCCATCATTCTATCAGCAGACACCACTCTGACTGATGTGGAGCTACTGTTCTCCATCATTCTATCAGCAGACAGCACTCTGACTGATGTGGAGCTACTGTTCCATCATTCTATCGCAGACAGCTGTTCTCCATCATTCTATCAGCAGACAGCCTCTGACTGATGTGGAGCTACTGTCTCCATCATTCTATCAGTAGACAGCGCTCTGACTGATGTGGAGCTACTGTTCTCCATCATTCTATCAGCAGACAGCACTCTGACTGACGTGGAGCTACTGTTCTCCATCATTCTATCAGCAGACAGCACTCTGACTGATGTGGAGCTACTGTTTTCCATCATTCTATCAGCAGACAGCACTCTGACTGATGTGGAGCTACTGTTCTCATCATTCTATCAGCAGACAGCGCTCTGACTGATGTGGAGCTACTGTTCTCCATCATTCTATCAGTAGACAGCACTCTGACTGAGTGAGCTACTGTTCTCCATCATTCTATCACAGACAGCGCTCTGACTGATGTGGAGCTACTGTTCTCCATCATTCTATCAGTAGACAGCACTCTGACTGATGTGGAGCTACTGTTCTCCATCATTTTATCAGCAGACAGCACTCTGACTGATGTGGGAGCTACTGTTCTCCCATTCTATCAGTAGACAGCGCTCTGACTGATGTGGAGCTACTGTTCTCCATCATTCTATCAGCAGAAGCCACTCTGACTGATGTGGAGCTACTGTTCTCCATCATTCTATCAGTAGACAGCACTCTGACTGATGTGGAGCTACTGTTCTCCATCATTCTATCAGTCAGACAGCACTCTGACTGATGTGGAGCTACTGTTCTCCATCATTCTATCAGTAGACAGCATCTGACTGATGTGGA
The DNA here is from genome assembly GCF_002910315.2 of Salvelinus sp. IW2-2015. Taxonomy (NCBI): domain Eukaryota; kingdom Metazoa; phylum Chordata; class Actinopteri; order Salmoniformes; family Salmonidae; genus Salvelinus; species Salvelinus sp. IW2-2015. The sequence continues at coordinate 6,014 of NW_019943791.1, forward strand.
GCTACTGTTTCTCCATCATTCTATCAGCAGACAGCACTCTGATGATGTGGAGCTACTGTTCTCATCATCTTCAGTAGACAGCACTCTGACTGACGTGGAGCTACTGTTCTCCACATTCTTCAGCAGACAGCACTGCGAGTGTGGAGCTACTGTTCTCCATCATTCTATCAGTAGACAGCCTCTACTGCAGTGGACTCATGTTCTCCTCATTCTATCAGCAGACAGCACTCTGACTGAGTGGACTACTGTTCTCCATTACTTCTATCAGCAGACAGCGCTCTGACTGATGTGGAGCTACTGTTCTCCATCATTCTATCAGACAGACAGCACTCTGACTGAGTGGAGCTACTGTTCTCCATCATTCTATCAGTAGACAGCGCTCTGACTTGATGTGGGCTGTACAAGTGTCTCCATCATTCTATTCAAGACAGCCTGCTGACTCTGATGAGCTACTGTCTCTCCATCATTCTTATCACTAGACAGCGCTCTGACTGACGTGGAGCACTGTTCATCCATCTATCAGTAGACCAGCACTCTGACTGAATGTGGAGCTACTGTCTCCATCATTCTCATCAGATAACAGCGCTACTGACTGATTGTGGAGCTACTGTTCTCCATCATTCTATCAGCAACAGCGCTCTGACTGATGTGGAGCTACTGTTCTCCATCATTCTATCAGTGACAGACTCTGACTGACGTGGAGCTACTGTTTCTCCATCATTCTATCAGCGACAGCACTCTGACTGATGTGGAGCTACTGTTCTCCATCATTCTATCAGCAGACAGCACTCTGACTGATGTGGAGCTACTGTTCTCCATCATTCTAGCAGTAGACAGCACTCTGACTGATGTGGAGGCTACTGTTCCCATCATTTCTATCCGTAGACAGCGCTCTGACTGACGTGGAGCTACTGTTCTCCATCATTCTATCAGTAGACAGCACTCTGACTGATTGGAGCTACTGTTCTCCATCATTCTATCAGTAGACACAGCGCTCCTGACTGATGTGGAGCTACTGTTCTCCATCATTCTATCAGCAGACAGCGCTCTGACTGATGTGGAGCTACTGTTCTCCACACATCTCTCTATCAGTAGACAGCACTCTGACTGACGTGGAGTCTACTGTTCTCCATCATTCTATCAGCAGACAGCACTCTGACTGATGTGGAGCTACTGTTCTCTGGTACTTTTCTTGGTGTAGCCAGAATACTTTTCTCCAGTAAAATGCCAGATTCACTTCAAGCAACACATTAGATCAGGAAATGTAGCTGGCTACATTCTTTCTATGATAAACACTASAAATGGGATGACCATGCATCGTTTTAGCAACAACAACAAAAAAGACCTTGCTTTTTCATTGTAAGCTCATTTGCTTGTGTGGCTGCTAGCCAATGAGTGTTTTAGTTCTGTTGTCATCTGATGAAAATGAAGCTATTTTCTGCCTAATGTGTTTTCTGTGAAGGGAAACACACTATAGTTGCACACCCCTGATCGTTCTATTGAAGCAAGAAACACTTTACTTTCAATATAAAARGCAGGTGAAATGGTTTAAAATTCAGCTTTTTTGATAGTCCGCGTTTTGACCCCTGGATCGAACCTGTGCTTACCATCACAAACAGATGTCCCAATCTCCTCCTCCTCTTCTTCATCTTTAATGTTGACATTCAGCTCCAGTGTTTGACTGCAGTCCTCCAGCTTCACTGATGCCATCTCTGGATCCTGCAGTGCAAACTGGGCTCCACTGTCACAATCAGGACCCAGTGACTGTAGGTTTGGACTCAGTGTGGAAGGAGAGTGGCAGGCTGGGTTCATCCTCACTGTTGATGTTACCGGCCTCAGACTTAATCTGAGTCAGCCTGTAGTAATAAAGACAAACGGACACAAAAGTTATTTTCTTGACAGTTCTGGCGCTTTTCTTTATTCTCTAAATATATATTATATTTGTTCTCGTTCAATTATCACATTTCAATAGATCAGGTCGCTAAGCTTCGACAACAAAACATTCATTGATTCACATTAGACAACTGCACACTAGGTGCACATAACCTATAATACATTTCTGAAATTGAATTAAATGCATAAATGACAAAAAAACATTTAGTACAAGGTTGCAGTTTGTTTTAGGCAGCACTATGTACTATTTTCCTGAATATCAATCGATCAAATGTATTTATAATGCCCTTTTTTACATCAGCCCAATGTCACAAAGTGCTGTACAGAAACCCAGCCTAAAAACCCCAAACAACAAGCAATGCAGATGTAGAGTGCCATAGTCTGTTTTCTACGCCAGAAGTTAATGGTTATCTGTAGGAGGAATTTATATGGTGGAGGCAATTAAGCTTGGAATGTACTGAGTAAAGGAAAGGCCATCACATGGTTGCAGTCGCTGATAAGGGTGGAGAAAGGTGGTTTAGTGAGGAATGGAGGTCAGGACAGGTCACATTAAGGGAGAAGGAACAGTTTATTACCCGCATCACTTAACTTCCTGCCCAACAATAAAGATGTCATGTTTAGGAGGGAAGGAGGAGACTTCACCCAAATTGGGCTATATATTAGAGGTCGACCGATTAAATTCGGAATGGCCGATTAATTAGGGCCGATTTTAAGTTTTCATAACAATTGGTAATCTGCATTTTTGGACACCGATCATGGCTGATTACATTGCACTCCACGAGGAGACTGCGTGGCAGGCTGACCAGCTGTTATGCGAGTGCAGCAAATTCTTGTCACGCTTCAGACCATTGAAAATATTTGTTGTAATTCGATTCAAGCATTTAGCCTAATGATTGATAATTTTGTTAGTTGATTAGAGTTCTTACAATTCAATGTTGGTTGGTTGCATTTACTCACCAAAATTGCAATGCCTTTCATGTATGATGTTAGCTGTTACTTTGGCTCGTGCGTCATGCAAACGAATTGTAAAATATACAATACTGTAGTTTCTGTTAACGCGATTCTAGTGTAATATGCTTGTATTCTACATAGATGGTTGTAGTGCCACTGTAGGGTAGTCATGTTGGGCGAGGATTGAAGTGATCCGCGCAAGAGAAGTAGTTGAGGTGTCAGAGGATGGATTGTATTTGGAGGACATTACATTTGTGTGAAACGTCATTATACAGAGAAGAAGTATTACTGCATCAGTCCAGGGTCAAAGTAATGCAGAAGTGTCATATGCGTGGAGACAGGTGAAGAAGTAGAGGATGTATCAAGGGGAGGATTCTGAAGGATCCCTGTTGAGTAGTAGATCTGTACCAATACAGAGGATACTGTAGTCAATGGAGTGATATGCTTACAGTAGATGGTCTTCTAGCTTCATAGCAATGCTTATCAACTGTTACCGCAGAAACGGAACTGAAATTCACAGAAAAAATAGAGTGGTTGGCAGCAGCAGCGGAGAAGTACTTGAATGTACGAAATCGGACTTCAGAAGAGTTTTACAGGTGGTGTCCTGTTCTCCCAGGTCATTGGCATGATGTAGGAGCAGATAGGTCGTAGCACAGATAGGTCATGCTGCAAATTAGGGTCACAGTTAGCATGGTTCAGAAGAGTCACAGTAGCATGGTGCAGATAGGGTCACAGTAGCATGTGCAGATTAGGTCACAGTAGCATTGGATAGGCAGTTAGATGTAGATTAGGTCACATAGCATGCGTCAGAAAGGTCACAGTAGGATGTCAGATAGGGTCACAGTAGGAGGTGCAGATAGGGTCCACAGTTAGGCATGGCAATAGGTCACAGTAGCATGGTAGCAGATAGGGTCACAGTAGGATGATGCAGGATAGGGTCACAGGAGATTGCGTACAGGAGCACTAGGATCACAGTAGCATCGGTGCACATAGGGTCAGCAGTAGCATGGTGCAGAATATTCTCATCAACTCCTCCCATTCATGAATGGAGCATTTTGTCTGTACCATCTCCGTCTATCATGTTGGAGGTTCTCTTCTCTTAACTTACTGGTGGCTCATAAGTACTGCACCTGCCCCTCTGTAGTTCTTCCCTAATGAGCTCGCCTTTCCCGGCTAGCGAGTGACCAGCCTCAGCTACGACCATCGACAGGGCGTGGAATTAACACTAGATGAAGGCTTTCATCCACATTTTTTTTTATGCAGAGCAAAACATGGGGGAACCTCCTGCACCTACATGCCGTTTACAGGTTTGATCAGAGTAGTGAGAAAAACCTCCCCCTCCCAGCCAGGGATTTGGTTCATCACCATTATAAGATTCCATGCCACTAAACCTAAAAAGTTACGTTAAAAATGACTGTTGGTGAACACACTTCTAGGTTTTAACTATAAACAGCGCCTTTCAATACATCGTTGTCAGAAAAAAACTAAACAGGAAATAGGACTGTAGTTCCTCTTTTTTGCCAACAAGGCGGCAGAGCTACCTCAATGATATTAATTAGTCTCTAAGAGCAGCCTCGCCGCTGTGATTGAGCTGACGTCGATCAACGATGAATCCGGGGTCTGAAAGGCACCAATGAACCGGTGCTGTAAACTCCACCCTGTAACTCTGCGTTGTGTGTGGTATTGAGACTATAGACTGGACTTGGAATCAGGTAGTTTTAATTAAAACAAGAATCACTCTCGCATCCTGCATCTGCATCCAAAAAGAAATACAAGATTTGTAGAGCCCATACGTTCTGCGAATCGTCGCCTCTTTTCTCTCATAGGCATCAAAATGATTTTGAATACAAAAATTAGTACAGCCTCTGCCTATTATACCATAACATATTTACATAGATAAAACACCTACCTGCATTCCAAAAGGAAATATAAACAATATTTGTAGAGCACAGATGTTCTGCGAATCGTCGCCTCTTTGCAGGCAGGCATAATAACAAATTCCAAACATGACATATTAATATTATGAACCTGGTTGAAATTCACAGGTACTTTACACAACGGTTACATACGGTTATTAGGAAGGTGTTTTTTTCCCCCTTAACCCATTGTCCCGTTTTTGCATCACAAATATAATGGATTTATACGATATCCGTTGGGGTTGTAATGCAACATTATTTATGCCAACCACGTTAAAGCCCACTGAAGAAGAAGAAGAACGACGACGACTCCTATTGTTGCTGTCAATATGCTTAACCTTTGTTCCGTTTCAAATGTGTACTACAGGTATGTAATAGCACGTTTAAACTGTCTAATGCGAAAGAACATCTCATAATATGTTAGTAACAACCTGTCAAGGTTTGTATGACGTGTTATTTTGTGTCAAACCGAGGTGTGAAGAACGTGCTAAAAACATATCTAACGTTAGCTTTTGGTTTATTTAATTAATATACAGTTCGTCAAGTAATTTCGATAAAGATTCCATTCATTTGAGATTTCTGAGTTCTTTATACGTTATTGTTTCTGTAAAATTGCTCCAACAAGCTGTAAAATGGCGTCGCATACTCGGTCAACAGACTAAATAAAGTGCAGGCAGGCCGTAAGCCTCTTCGCTGGGAGACGGTAAGTAGTCTAAAGGGATCCAGCTTTGTCAAATTAACTTCATATTTTACTTTATAGTAGCAGCTTAGGATAATTAACATAGCAGTTAGGATAATTCGGTTAGGGTTAGCTAAAAGTTAGGGTAGCGAAAATGCAAAGGAAAATCAAACCTTTTGACTGTTAATTTGACAAAAGCTGGATCCCTTCTAGCCATGACCCCGAAGTCCTGGGCCTCGTTGATAAACTGCATACATTCAAATTATACCACAAAACACGCGTGAGCCAGTTTTCACTCAAATTTTGCACTTATAAAAACTGAACTTGACGTGAAATGTGTTCACCATTCCACAAACTTTAGATCAGGGTTCTCCAGTCCTGTTCCTGGAAGACTAGTGTCCTGTAGGTTTTAACTCCAACCCTATTCCTGGAAGGGCTACCGTCCTGTAGGTTTTAACTCCAACCCTTCTGCAAGGCTACTGTCCTGTAGGTTTTAACTCCAACCCTGTTCCCTGCAAGCTAGTGTCCTGTAGGTTTTAACTCCAACCCTGTTCCTGGAAGGCTACCGTCCTGTAGTTTTAACTCCAACCCTGTTCCTGCAAGGCTACTGTCCTGTAGGTTTTAACTCCAACCCTGTTCCCTGCAAGGCTAGTGTGCCTGTAGGTTTTTAACTCCAACCCTGTTCCTGGAAGCTAGTGTCTGTAGGTTTTAACTCCAACCCTGTTCCTGGAAGGCTAATGTCTGTAGGTTTAACTCCAACCCTGTTCCTGGAAGGCTACCGCCTGTAGGTTTTAACTCCAACCCTGTTCCTGCAAGGCTACTGTCCTGTAGGTTTTAACTCCAACCCTGTTCCCTGCAAGGCTAGTGTTCCTGTAGGTTTTAACTCCAACCCTGTTCCTGGAATGCTAGTGTCCTGTAGGTTTTAACTCCAAGCCTGTTCCTGCAAGGCTACTGTCCTGTAGGTTTAAACTCCAACCCTGTTCCTGGAAGGCTAGTGTCCTGTAGCGTTTTAACTCCAACCCTGTTCCTGGAAGGCTACTGTCCTGTAGTTTACACTCAACCCTGTTCCTGAAGCTACTGTCCTGAGGTTTACACTCCAACCTTTCCGGAAGGGTAATGTCCTGTAGGTTTACACTCCAACCCTGTTCCCTGGAAGGCTAATGTCTTGTAGCGAAAAACCTACAGGAGAGGTAGCGCTCCAGGAACAGGGTTGGAGCAAAAAAACCTACAGGCGATTTAAGACTGAGACTCTTAGGGCCTCCCGAGTGGTGCAGTGGTCTAAGGCAGTGCTAGCTGTGCCACTAGAGATTTGGGTTGAGTCCAGGCTCAGTCGCAGTTGGACCGCAACCAGGAGACCCATGGGCGAGCACAATTGGCCCAGCGTCATCTGGTTTAGGGAGGGTTTGACCGGGCAGGGATGTCCTTGTCCCATTGCGCACTAGCGACTCCTGTGGCAGCCGGGCGCAGACTTGCTTCGGTGATGAAAAGGTTTCTGGGAAATAGGTCAACCAGAGGGCTGGTAAATATATGTTTTCTAGGTACGGGATGTCGCCTTTCAGTGACGGGAGATCAATGTGTTGTGTTACAGGTGTTAGTTCTAACATGAACCGAGTACAACTCACGGACGATTAGTAAGCTCAAACTAAGTGAATTCACCCAAAGGTCGAACACTGAACAGACAGACATTGTTCCACAGTGTGGTAGTGTGTGTGTATATAATATATATATATATATATACACACTGCTCAAAAAAATAAAGGAACACTTAAACAACACAATGTAACTCCAAGTCAATCACACTTCTGTGAAATCAAACTGTCCACTTAGAAGCAACCACTGATTGACAATAAATTTCACATGCTTTGTGCAAATGGAATAGACAACAGGTGGAAATTATAGGCAATAGCAAGAACACCCCCCAATAAAGGAGTGGTTCTGGCAGGTGGTGACCACAGACCACTTCTCAGTTTCCTATGCTTCCTGGCTGATGTTTTGGTCACTTTTGAATGCTGGCGTGCTTTCACTCTAGTGGTAGCATGAGACGGAGTCTACAACCCACACAAGTGGCTCAGTAGTGCAGCTCATCCAGGATGGCACAATCAATGCGAGCTGTGGCAAGAAGGTTTGCTGTTCGTCTGTCAGCGTAGTGTCCAGAGCATGGAGGCGCTACCAGGAGACAGGCCAGTACATCAGGAGACGTGAGGAGGCCATAGAAGGGCCAACAACCCAGCAGCAGGACCGCTACCTCCGCCTTTGTGCAAGGAGGAGCACTGCCAGAGCCCTGCAAAATGAACCTCCAGCAGGCCACAAATGTGCATGTGTCTGCTTCAAACGGTCAGAAACAGACTTCCATGAGGGTGGTATGAGGGCCTGACGTCCACAGGTGGGGTTGTGCTTACAGCCCAACACCGTGCAGGACGTTTGGCATTTGCCAGAGAACACCAAGATTGGCAAATTCGCCACTGGCGCCCTGTGCTCTTCACAGATTAAAGCAGGTTCACACTGAGCACATGTGACAACGTGACAGAGTCTGGAGACGCCGTGGAGAACGTCTGGCTGCCTGCAACATCCTCCAACATGGACCGGTTTGCGGTGGGTCAGTCATGGTGTGGGGCGCATTTCTTTGGGGGGCCGCACAGCCCTCCATGTGCTCGCCAGAAGTAGCCTGACTCCATTAGGTACCGAGATGGAATCCTCATACCCCTTGTGAGACCATATGCTGGTTCGGTTGGCCCTGGGTCCTCCTAATGCAAGACAATGCTAGACCTCTGTGCTGGAGTGTGTCAGCAAGTTCCTGCAAGAGGAAGCATGATTGCTATGGACTGGCCCGCCCGTTCCCCAGACCTGAATCCATTGAGCACATCTGGGACATTCATGTCTCGCTCCATCCACCCACGCCACGTTGCACCACAGACTGTCCAGGAGTTGGCGGATGCTTAGTCCAGTCTGGGAGGAGATCCCTCAGGAGACCATCCGCCACCTCATCAGGAGCATGCCCAGGCGTTGTAGGGAGGTCATACAGGCACGTGAGGCCCACACACACTACTGAGCCTCATTTTGACTTGTTTTAAAGGGACATTAAATCAAAGTTGGATCAGCCTGGTAGTGTGGTTTTCCACTTTAATTTTGAGTGTGACTCCAAATCCAGACCTCCATGGTTTGATAAATTTGATTTCCATTGATAATTTTTGTTTGATTTTGTTGTCAGCACATTCAACTATGTAAAGAAAAAAAGTATTTAATAATATTTAATTCATTCAGATCTAGGATGTGTTATTTTAGTGTTCCTTTATTTTTTTTGAGCAGTGTATATGAACACACACACACACACACACACTAGAGGTCGACCGATTAGGTTTTTCAACGCCGATACTGATTATTGGAGGACCCAAAAAAAGCCGATACCGATTAATCGTCTTTAAAAATAATATATATATATTTGTAATAATGACAATTACAACAATACTGAATGAAACAAGGAACACTTATTTAACTTAATATAATATATCAATAAGATCAATTTAGTCTTCAAATAAATAATGAAACATGTTCAATTTGGTTTAAATAATGCAAAAACAAATGTTGGAGAAGAAAGTAAAAGTGCAATATGTGCCATGTAATATAAAAGCTAACGTTTAAGTTCCTTGCCAGAACATATGAAAGCTGGTGGATCCTTTTAACATGAGTCTTCAATATTCTCAGGTAAGAAGTTTAGGTTGTAGTTATTATGGGCTATTTCTCTCTATACCTGTTGTATTTCATATACCTTTGACTATTGGATGTTCTAATGGGTACTTTAGTATTGCCAGCCTAATTCGGAAGTTGATAGGCTTGATGTCATAAAACATTTACATTTACATTTAAGTCATTTAGCAACGCTCTTATCCAGAGCGACTTACAAGTTGACAGCGCAATACTTGAAGCACAGCGAAGAGCTGCCTGGCAAATGCAGTAAGTGCTGTTTGAATGAATGCTTACGAGCCTGCTTCTGCCTTACCACCGCTCAGACTGCTCTATCAAATCATAACTTAATTATAATATAATAACCCACAGAAAATATGAGCCTTAGGTCATTAAATATGGTCAAATCCGGAAACAAAACGTTTAATCTTTCAGTGAAAATACGGAACCGTTCCGTAGTTTTATCTAACAGTGGCATCCATAAGTCTAAATATTTTTGTACATGCCACAACCTTCAATGTTATGTCATTAATTAGCTAAAGATTCTGGCAAATTAGTTCGCAATGAGCCAGGCGCCCAAACTGTTGCATATACCCTGACTCTGCGTGCAATGAACGCAAGAGAAGTGACACAATTCCCTAGTGTAACGGACGTCTACTTCGTCCTCCTCCTCAGACGAGGAGAGGCGAGAAGGATCGGAGACCAATTTGCAGCGTAGTAATTTGACATGATATTTATTACCAAAAAACAGACGAAGACGAAGAACTCTTGAACAACTTACAAAACACACAACGAAGTAGACAGACCTGGACTACAACTTACATACAACGAAAGAACGCACGAACAAGTACAGACTACAAATAAATGAACGATACAGTCCCGTATGGTGCAATAACGACACAGACACAGGAGACAACCACCCACAACACAACAATGTGAAACCACCTACCTTAATATGGTCTCAATCAGAGAGATTGAAAACCACCTGCCTCTAATGAGAACCATATCAGGTCACCCATTAACCAACATAGAAAACATAACATAGAATGCCCACCCACACCTGACCGACTAACACATACAAAAACAACAGAAACAGGTCAGGAACGTGACACCTAATTTAATATTGCCTGCTAACATGAATTTCTTTTAACTAAATATGCAGGTTTAAAAAATATATACTTCTGTGTATTATTTTAAGAAAGACATTGATGTTTATGGTTAGGTACATTCGTGCAACGATTGTGCTTTTTTTCGCAAATGCGCTTTTGTTAAATCATCCCCCGTTTGGCGAAGTTGGCTGTCTTTGTTAGGAAGAAATAGTCTTCACACAGTTCGCAACGAGCCAGGCGGCCCAAACTGCTGCATATACCCTGACTCTGTTGCACAGAACGCTAGAGAAGTGACACATTTTCCCTAGTTAAAAGAAATTCATGTTAGCAGGCAATATTAACTAAATACGCAGGTTTAAAAATTATACTTGTGTATTGATTTTAAGGAGTTTATGTTTATGGTTAGTACACATTGGTGAAACGACAGTGCTTTTTTTCGCGACTGCCTTGTTAAATCACCCGTTGGCGAAGTCGGCTGTGATTCGATGATAAATTAACAGGCACCGCATCGATTATATGCAACGCAGGACAAGCTAGATAAACTAGTAATATCATAACCATGTGTAGTTAACTAGTGATATGTTAAGATTGATTGTTTTTTTTATAAGATATGTTTAATGCTAGCTAGCACCTTACCTTGACTCC
>NW_019943791.1:21159-32974 GCF_002910315.2 Salvelinus sp. IW2-2015
TGGTGTGTAGAGAGTAGACATGGTGAGGACGTGGTGTGTAGAGAGTAGACATGGTGAGGACGTGGTGTGTAGAGAGTAGACATGGTGAGGACGTGTTTTGAGACAAAATGTAAAACTACAGTTTAAACTTCCTTTATACCCTTTTCAAATTAAAACAAATTTCACAAGCATGCACCCACCCATTCCTCAAAATCTGTTTCATTTGGCCTTTTTCTGTCCGGTTTTGATCGCCCAAGTTGATGCAAATAAGTTACCCCCCCCCCCTCTCATTTGTTTTGTTCTCGGTGAGAGAAAACTGTAAAAAAAATCCCCTGGTTCAGTGAAAACGATCCATCCACTCCAGTCTCCTGCTCTTAGTCAGGCAAAACATTCCAGACTTCAAAAGGAAAGCTTTGCCTACCAAGACCATTTCAGTGTCCCAGCCCTCCTTTCCCCGACCAGCCCGACCAGCCTTTCCTAGCCCCAACCAGCTCCCCTCCTAACCCCAACCAGTCCCTCCTAACCAGACCAGTGCCTCCTAAACACGACCAGCCCCGACCAATCACTTCTAGCCCCAACCAGCCCGAACCAGCCCCATCCAGCCCCTCCTAACTGCAACCAGCCCCTCCTAGCCAGGACTAGCCCCTCCTTTCTGGAGTCTAACTACTTTACAAAAACAATCCCCCTTCTGACACCAAATAAGTCTCACAAAAAAAMCCACTGAAAATGAATAAGAGCTGAAGATAAGAAAACGTGTGACGAGAAGAAAGTAACGCAAAGGGTTATGGAGTCGGGTGACATTGTGCCTTGGAACGTGTGGCTGCTGCATTAGCGGTGTGATACAACTAGGATTTCATGGGTATTTTTTGGAGAGGGAGATAACTGTATTTATGGAATCAACATCTGGGAGTTGTACGGTCGGGAGTTTGAGGCGTGGGTGTATACCTTAATTCATTGTGGGATTATATTATTCTGTCAATGAGAAATAGAGTAGCACATACACACACCACATTATACAGGTACCGCGGCTTGGGGAAGTATTCACCCCCTTTGGCATTTTCACTATTTTATTGCCTTACAACCTGGATTTAAAATAGATTTTTTGGGGTGTTTGTATCATTTGATTTACACAACATTCCTACCACTTTGAAGATTAATTTTTCTGTTGTTGTTGTGTGTAACAAACAAGAAATAAGACAGAAAACTTGAGCGTGCATAACTATTCACCTCCCCAAAGTCAATACTTTGTAGAGCCACGTTTTGCAGCAATTACAGCTGCAAGTCTCTTGGGGTATGTCTCTATAAGCTTGGCACATCTAGCCACTGGGATTTTTGCCCATTCTTCAAGGCAAAGCTGCTCCAGCTCCTTCAAGTTGGTTCGGTTCTGCTGGCGTACAGCAATATTTAAATCATACCACAGATTCTCAATTGGATTGAGGTCTGGGCTTTGACAAGGCCATTCCAAGACATTAAAATGTTTCCCCTTAAACCACTTGAGTGTTGCTTTAGCAGTATGCTTAGGGTCATTGTCCTGCTGGAAGGTGAACCTCCGTCCCAGTCTCAAATCAATGGAAGACAAACAGGTTTCCCTCAAGAATTTCCCTGTATTTAGCGCCATCCATCACTCCTTCAATTCTGACCAGTTTCCCAGTCCCTGTCGATGAAAAACATTCCCACAGCATGATGCTGCCACCACCGTGCTTCACTGTGGGGATGGCGTTCTTGGGGTGATGAAAGGTGTTGGGTTTGTGCCAGACATAGCGTTTTCCTTGTTGGCCAAAAAGCTCAATTTTAGTCTCATTTGACCAGAGTACCTTCTTCCATATTATTTTGGGGAGTCTCCCACATGCCTTTTGGCGAACATCAAATGTGTTTACTTATTTTTTTTTTWAATTATGGCTTTTTTTCTAGCCACTCTTCCATAAAGCCCAACTCTGTGGAGTGAACGGCTTAAAGTGGTCCTATGGACAGATACTCCAATCTCCGCTGTGGAGCTTTGCAACTCCTTCAGTCTCTTTGTTGCCTCTCTGATTAATGCCCTCCTTGCCTGGTCCGTGAGTTTTGGTGGGCGGCCCTCTCTTTGCAGGTTTGTTGTGGTGCCATATTCTTTCAATGTTTTAAATAGCGGATTTAATGGTGCTCCATGGGATGTTCAAAGTTTGGGATATTTTTTTATAACCCAACCCTGATCTGTACTTCTCCACAACTTTGTCCCTGACCTGTTTGGATAGCTCCTTGGTCKTCATAGTGCCGCTTGCTTGGTGGTGCCCTTTGCTTAGTGGTGTTGCAGACCCTGGGGCCTTTCAGAACAGGTGTAAATATACTGAGATCATGTGACACTTAGATTGCACACAGGTGGACTTTATTTAAATAATTATGTGACTTCTGAAGGTAATTGGTTGCACCAGATCTTATTTAGGGGATTCATAGCAAAGGGGGTGAATACATATGCACGCACCACTTTTCTGTTTAATTTTTTTAAATTATTATTATTTATAAAAATAAAAAATTTAATTCCACTTCTCCAATTTGAAATATTTTGTGTATGTCCATTACATGAAATCCAAATAAAAATCAATTTACATTACAGGTTGTAATGCAACAAAATAGGAAAAACGCCAAGGGGGATGAATACTTTTACAAGGCGCTGTAGTTCAGGGACATTTTTAAGAACCAACCATTCAACCACAAAATTGTAAGATGGAAGCCTTCAATATCAGGAGAAAGGCAGAGAAGCCCTCCAGATTCAGAACCAGACATGCTACAGTACCAAAAAGGAAAATGAGAGACAGAGACAGAGACAGAGACAGAGACAGAGACAGAGACAGAGACAGAGAGACAGACAGACAGACAGACAGACAGACAGACAGACAGACAGACAGACAGACAGACAGACAGACAGACAGACGTGTATTTCACAGTGCATAGAGCTGTCCAAGGACAGAGTACAGAAGGGGCTGCATCCCAAATGGCACCCTGTTCCCTGTTAAGTGCAGTGCTTTTGACCAGGGCCCAATTGTGTGTAATATGCTGTAGTTCAGGAACATTTCTTGTTACTGTAACAAGGCTTAGAGTACAGCAGCATTTTGAGAACATCACCTTTTGCTCTAGGGACACGTTGTACAGCATATTCATTACAATCTAAAAGGCTAAACAGGGCCCAATAGGGTGTAATATGGGACACAAACCTCCGTAATTGTAGGAGCACGTAACATACAAAGTACTGAGAAGAATAAAGACAAAAAATACCGTCACTTTTTAGATAATGACTTAAAGAAAAACCTCCAACACTCAATTTAATTTTGAGGGTTTCAGTCTCACTGTACAATCTACTGCATCATTAATACCTCTTAGGTTAGGTTAATTATTTATTTAAATGCTGACCAATGCAATTGGGCGGCAGGTAGCCTAGTGGTTAGAGTGTTGGACTAGTAACCGTAAAGGTTGCAAGATCGAATCCCGGAGCTGACAAGGTCAAAACTCTGCCACTGAACAAGGCAGTTAACTCACTGTTCTGAGGCAGTTAACTCACTGTTCTAAGGCAGTTAACTCACTGTTCTAAGGCAGTTAACTCACTGTTCTAAGGCAGTTAACTCACTGTTCTAAGGCAGTTGAACTCATGTTTCTAAGGCAGTTTAACTCACTGTTCTAAGCAGTATCACGTTAGGCAGTTAACTCACTGTTCTAGGTCAGTTACTACGTTTGAGCATTAATCACTGTTAGAGTTGAAATAGAGGGGGTTGAAAGGGGCGGTAATGAGGACAACTGATTGGTTTGAAGGGGCGGTATGGAGGGAACAACTGATGGCTGAAAGGGCGTGGTAAGGACGAGGACAACTGATGGGCTGAAAGATGGCGGTAATGGAGGGACAAACTGATTGCTGAAAGGGGCCGGTAATGGGAGGGACAACTGATGGCGAAAGGGGCGTAATGGAGAGACAACTTATTGCTTGAAAGGGGCGTAGTTGAGGGCAACTGATGGCTGAAAGGGGCGGTAGTGGAGGGACAACTGATGGTTGAAAAGGGCGGTAGTGGAGGACAACTGATGGCTTAACAGGCGGGTAATGTGAGAGACAACTGAGGCTGAAAAGGCGGTAATGGAGGGACAACTGAATTGCTGAAAGGGGCGGTAATGGAGGGATAACTGATGGCTGAATGGGGCGGTAATGGAGAGGACAACTGATGGCTGAAAGGGTGGGTAATGGAGAGACAACTGATGCTGAAAGGGGTAAGTAGGGACAACTGATGGCTGAAAGGGGGTGTAATGGATGTATAACTGATGGCTGAATGGGGGCGTAAATGGAGAGAGACAACTGATGGCTGAAAGGGTGTAATGGAGAGACAACTTGATGGTTAAAGGGGTTGGTAATGGAGGGACAACTGATGGCTGAAAGGGGTGGTAAATGGAGGAGACAACTGATGGTTGAACAGGGCGGTAGTGGAGGGACAACTGATGGCTGAAAGGGGTGTTAGGGAGAGACAACTAATGGTGAAAGGGCAGTAATGGAGGGACAACTGATGGCTGAAAGGGCGGTAATGGAGGGACAACTGATGGTTGAAAGGGCGTAGTGGAGGGACAACTGATGGTTGAAAGGGCGGTGTGGAGGGACAACTGATGGCTGAAAGGGGTGGTAATGGAGAGACAACTGATGGCTGAAAGAGGCGGTAATGGAGGACAACTGATTGCTGAAAGGGGCGGTAGTTGAGGGACAACTGATGGCTGAAAGGGGCGGTAGTGGAGGGACAACTGATGGTTGAAAGGGCGGTAGTGGAGGACAACTGATGCTGAACAGGGCGGTAATGGAGAGACAACTGATGGCTGAACAGGGCGGTAATGAGGGGACAACTGATTGCTGAAAGGGCGGGTAATGGAGGACAACTGATGGCTGAAAGGGTGGTAGGAGAGACAAACTAATGCGAAAGGGGCAGTAATGGAGGGACAACTGATGGCTGAAAGGCGGTAATGGAGGGACAACTGATGGCTGAAAGGCGGTAATGAAGAAACACCTGATGGCTGAAAGGGTGGTAATGGAGAGACAACTGATGGCTGAACAGGGCGGTAATGGAGGACCAACTGATGGCTGAAAGAGGCGGTAATGGAGAGACAACTGATGGCTGAAGAGGGCGGGTAGATAGAGGACAATTGATGGCTGAAAGGGGCGGTAGTGAGGGACAAAACTGATGGCTGAAAGGGCGGTAATGGAGGGAAACTGATGGCTGAAAGGGGTGGTAGGGAGAGACAACTAATGGCTGAAGGGGCAGTAATGGAGGGACAACTGATGGCTGAAAGGGCGGTAATGGAGGGACAACTGATGGCTGAAAGGGCGGTAATGGAGAGACACCTGATGGCTGAAAGGGTGGTAATGGAGAGACAACTGATGGCTGAACAGGGCGGAATGGAGGGACAACTGATGGCTGAAAGGCGGCAGTAATGGAGAGACAACTGATGGCTGAAGAGGGGCGGTAGTATGAGGGACAATTGAATGCTGAAAAGGGGCGGTAGTGGAGGGACAAACTGATGGCTGAAAGGGGAGGTAATGGAGGGACAACTGATGGCGAAAGGGGCGGTAGTTGTGGGACAAACTGATGGCTGAAAGGGGCGGTAGTTGAGGGACAACTGATGGCTGAAAGGGGCGGTAGTTGAGGGACAACTGATGGTTGAAAGGGCGGTAGATGAGGGACAACTGATGGCTGAAAGGGTGTGGGTAGTTGATAGGACAACTGATGCTTCAAGGGCGGCTAATGGAGGGACAATTGATGGCTGAAAGGGGCGGTAGTGGAGGGCAAACTGATGGCTGAAAGGGGCGGAAGTTGAGGGACAAACTGATGGCTGAACAGGGCGGTAGTGGAGGGAGAACTGTAGGATGAGTAAACTCAAATCTAGCAGAGTTTACGGTAGACGTCTCTGTCTCACTCAGACTCACTGCTGACATCTATAAGTCTATAATATAAATGTGAAATATGTCTAAATCATCAAAAATATTAAAAAAATAGTTGTGAAGCTCAACCAAGTCCACTTGTAGATGTTTGAATCATGGCGCGTGAAAAATGTGAGATCTGAATCCTAGATCTGTAGTTTAGCATTTTCCCCTTCGATAAATTCAGTCATACATCAGTGAGTCTGAGTGAGAGAGAGACTACCGTAAACTACCGTCTACCGTAAACTCTCTACCCTTGGGTTAACTTCGAGAAAAAAGAGTGTACTCTGCTAGATTTTATTTTATTCATCCTACATTCATTTTTTTTCGATCTAATGATTTCCTTTTTTTTTGCTAAGCACCACATTTCAACGTTGATGAATCGTCGGTTAAAAATGGACTGTTTTCTCCTCAACCGAACCAGCCTGTTACAGTACTGTTGGGTTGGCTGTCTGGGGTTGAATCTCAAATGGTACTATCTTCCCTACGTAGTGCACTACCGTAGGGCTCTGGTCAAAAGTAGTGCACTATATAGGGAATAGGGTGCCATAGGGCTCTGGTCTAAAGTAKTGCACTATGTAGGGAATAGGGTGCCATTTGGGATGCACCCTGGCTTGTATGTACGTTCTGTTGCCCTTGAGACAGATTGCGTTTCTTCTTCTCTGCTTTTCTCATTCCAACCTGATTTATCTTCGTTTCCTTCTAGCCAGGACCTCTTCTCACGAGTTATAGCTAAAGTGAGCGATTAAGACGAACTGTGCAGGTCATGTCGATGTAATAATGTAAAACGGATCTCTAGTATAGGTTTGGAATGCCATAAGGCAGCTTATCGAGACCGTTTAACCCTTTTGTGTTGTCTCAAGGGTCAAAAATGACCCGCCACTGTGTTGAACAGGCGAGAAAAAACACCTTAAATGATATTATTTCAACTTGAAATTTGATTACTTTTCCTAGTGACCCCGACAGTAGAAAAAATTAAACATCACCTTTTTTCATAAGATTGTACAAAGATTGTCTTAGGGTCATTTTTGCACACCACAAAAACCACAGACACACACACACACACACACACACACACACACACACACACACACACACACACACACACACACACACCACACACACAATGCAGAAATGATTCATGTGTGCTACTGATTGAGCAATCTACACAGGGAAGCCGACCAGTGAAGGCCCAGCGTAGAACCAGGGCATGCGGGTTGTGTGACAGATGGACTGAGGGGGCACAATGTCACTTGTGAAAAATGTCTTCACCTCTTATGAACTCAACCAGCAGCTCCTGAAGAGGAAGATCACCATGGTTGGCACAGTTAGAAAGAACAAGCCTGAGCTCCCCCTGCACTCCTCACAACAAAGGGGGAGAGGCCTTCTCATCAAAGTTTGCCTTCACCCCCTCCACCACTCTAGTTTCTTACCTCCCAAAGAGGAACAAGAATGTGGTCCTCCTGAGCACACAGCACAAAACGGCTGAGATCAGCGATTGTGAGGGCAGGAAGCCAGCCATCATCCTGGACTACAACCACAACAAAGGAGGCTGGACAACCTGGACAAGGTGATTGGAACTTACAGCTGCAGGAGGATGGACTGCCCGCTGGCCCCTGGTCATCTTCCATAACATCATTGTTGTGTCCTCATACAATGCCTTCGTCATACAGAAAAAGATCGAAACTCACCTGGATGCCGATAAGCGGAACAAGAGGAGGTGTTCCTGGAGCAGCTGGAAAAGGTACTTATAAACCCCACACATTCAAAGAAGGGAGTGCTTACACCCGCACAGCAGCCTCTGCAGCGCTTGTGAAAGCTGTTCAGGGGGCTGAATCTTGTCCTGATCCACCTGAGGCTGCAGCTGGGACAGGCAAGAGGAGGAGATGCCAAATCTGCCCCCCCAAAGAAGGACTGTAAAACAAGTACTGTGTGCTGCACATCTGCAAACTCCATGCACACACACTTGCATACTGTCCTACATTTGCTAATTAGAGTTGATTGATTTATGTTCTTCATGTTTTTGTTTTGTATATATTATCTTATTTTATTCTTATTTATTGTTGATGTTTATACACCTTGTGGGTAGGGGAAATGGTTTATAAAATGGGTGAAGACTAGTATTTTGTAGTTGAATTCCTCATTTTACAGTATATACGAATATATCACTATCTTGCCAAAAAAGTTCAAGACTGCTTTTGTTTCCCTAAAATAAAATGCATTCAAAACTACGTCCTGCACATTTCTGCTACTTTCTTAGGCTTTATAAGTGCTATCTCCTGCTAAAAAGTATTATGTTTACACCTATACAGTACCTCTACTTTTTTTTACTTCTATAAAGAAAACAATTATGACAGATTGTAATAATTACGAGTGGAGTCAACTGATTAAATGCAGTCTTTCTGCATTGTGAAGAGGGAAAACCCAAATATTCACAAAGTTTGTGATGAATGGCAAGTTGTTTCTTAATACAACATAGATTTGGGGTTTAAAATTCAATTAAGTTGTCTTTATTTTAGGGGTTTAGTGAAGGCGGGTCATTTTTGACACTTAGGACAATGGGAGTATACAGAATGTTAAGACTACACAATTAACCTCTACCTTAACCTCTTAGCTATTTTAAAACCTACTATTATGGGTGTATTTTTTTGTTATAACTGAATATACAATTGACTAGATTACAAAGGTACGATAACTACATTTGAAGTCTTCATCGTTCATGTAGAAGTTGAACTGATGAACATGTCCATACATGCTTCCGTAGCTTGTGCTTGTGATTCTGTAGCTTGTGCTTGTGATTCTGTAGCTTGTGCTTGTGATTCTGTAGCTTGTGCTTGTGATTCTAATGATTGTGACAAAGATTGTCTTAGGGTCATTTTTGCACACCACACAAAAACACACACAGACACACACACCACACACACACACACAACACACACACACACACACACACACACACACACACACACACACACATACACACACACACCCACACACACACACACACACACACCAACATCACACACACCACACACACAATGAGAAATGATGTCATGTGTGCTACTGATTGAGCAAGTCTACACAGGGAAGCCGACCAGTGAAGGCCCAGCGTAGAACCAGGGCATGCGGGTTGTGACAGATGGACTGAGGGGGCACAATGTCACTTGTGAAAATGTCTTCACCTCTTATGAACTCAACCAGCAGCTCCTGAAAGAGGAAGATCACCATGGTTGGCACAGTTAGAAAGAACCAAGCTGAGCTCCCCCTGCACTCCTCACAACAAGGGGGAGAGAGGCCTTCTCATCAAAGTTTGCCTTCACCCCCTCCACCACTCTAGTTTCTTACCTCCCAAAGAGGAACAGAATGTGGTCCTCCTGAGCAAACACAGCAGCAAAACGGCTGAGATCAGCGATTGTGAGGGCAGGAAAGCCAGCATCATCCTGGACTACAACCACAACAAAGGAGGCGTGGACAACCTGGACAAGGTGATTGGAACTTACAGCTGCAGGAGGATGACTGCCCGCTGGCCCCTGGTCATCTTCCATAACATCATTGTTGTGTCCTCATACAATGCCTTCGTCATACAGAACAAGATCGAAACTACCTGGATGCCTGATAAGCGGAACAAGAGGAGGGTGTTCCTGGAGCAGCTGGAAAGGTACTTATAACCCCAACACATTCAAAGAAGGGAGTGCTTCCCCCGCACAGCAGCCTCTGCAGCGCTTGTGAAAGCTGTTTCAGGGGCTGAATTTGTCCTGATCCACTGAGGCTGCAGCTGGGACAGGCAAGAGGAGGAGATGCCAAATCTGCCCCCCCAAAGAAGGACTGTAAAACAAGTACTGTGTGCTGCACATCTGCAAACTCCATGCACACACACTTGCATACTGTCCTACATTTGCTAAATTAGAGTTGATTGATTTATGTTCTTCATGTTTTTGTTTTGTATATATTATCTTATTTTATTCTTATTTATTGTTGATGTTTATAACCTTTGTGGGTAGGGGAAATGGTTTATAAAATGGGTGAAGACTAGTATTTTTGTAGTTGAATTCCTCATTTTACAGATATATACGAATATATCACTATCTTTGCCAAAAAAGTTCAAGACTGCTTTTGTTTTCCCTAAAATAAAATGCATTCAAAAAACTACGTCCTGCACATTTCTGCTACTTTCTTAGGCTTTATAAGTGCTATCTCCTGCTAAAAAGTATTATGTTTACACCTATACAGTACCTCTACTTTTTTTTACTTCTATAAAGAAAACAATTATGACAGATTGTAATTACGAGTGGAGTCAACTGATTAAATGCAGTCTTTCTGCATTGTGAAGAGGGAAAACCCAAATATTCACAAAGTTTGTGATGAATGGCAAGTTGTTTCTTAATACAACATAGATTTGGGGTTTAAAATTCAATTAAGTTGTCTTTATTTTAGGGGTTTAGTGAAGGCGGGTCATTTTTGACACTTAGGACAATGGGAGTATACAGAATGGTTAAGACTACACAATTAACCTCTACCTTAACCTCTTAGCTATTTTAAAACCTACTATTATGGGTGTATTTTTTTGTTATAACTGAATATACAATTGACTAGATTAACAAAGGTACGATAACTACATTTGAAGTCTTCATCGTTCATGTAGAAAGTTGAACTGATGAACATGTCCATACATGCTTCCGTGCTTGTGCTTGTGATGTCTGTAGCTTGTGCTTGTGATTCTGTAGCTTGTGCTTGTGATTCTGTAGCTTGTGCTTGTGATTCGCGTAGCTTGTGCTTGTGATTCTGTAGCTTGTGCTTGTGATTCTGTAGCTTGTGCTTGTGATTCTGTAGCTTGTGCTTGTGATTTTGTAGCGTGTGCTTGTGATTCTGTAGCTTGTGCTTGTGATTCTGTAGCTTGTGCTTGTGATTCTGTAGCTTGTGCTTGTGATTCTGTAGCTTGTGCTTGTGATTCTGTAGCTTGTGCTTGTGATTCTGTAGCTTGTGCTTGTGATTCGTGTAGCTTTGCTTGTGATTCTGTAGCTGTGTTGTGATTCGTAGCTTGGTGCTTGTGATTCTGTAGCTTGTGCTTGTGATTCTGTAGCTTGTGCTTGTGATTCTGTAGCTTGTGCTTATGATTCTGTAGCTTGTGCTTGTGATTCTGTACGTTGTGCTTGTGATTCTGTAGCTTGTGCTTGTGATTCTGTAGCTTTGTGCTTGTGATTCTGTAGCTTGTGCTTGTGATTCTGTAGCTTGTGCTTGTGATTCTGTAGCTTGTGCTTGTGATTCTGTAGCTTGGTGCTTGTGATTCGTAGCTTGTTGCTTGTGATTCTGTAGCTTGTGCTTGTGATTCTGTAGCTTGTGCTTGTGATTCTGTAGCTTGTGCTTGTGATTCTGTAGCTTGTGCTTGTGATTCTGTAGCTTGTGCTTGTGATTCTGTAGCTTGTGTTGTGATGCGTAGCTTGTGCTTGTGATTCTGTAGCTTGTGCTTGTGTTCGTAGCTTGTGCTTGTGATTCCGTAGCTTGTGCTTGTGATTCGTAGCTTGTGCTTGTGATTCTGTAGCTTGTGCTTGTGATTCTGTAGCTTGTTGCTTGTGATTCTGTAGCTTGTGCTTGTGATTCTGTAAGCTTGTGCTTGTGATTCTGTAGCTTGTGCTTTTGATTCCGTAGCTTGTGCTTTGTGGTTTTACTGCAATTATTACAAAATCACATTTCACAGACAATTCATTGAAGCAGCATCAAGATAATCGTCTCCGCTCTCCTCTATGAAAAACCCTCCATATCGACTTGTCAAACAGTGTGCGACACGTCTCACAGAGTAAGAAATCTTTGCTTGTTTGTAGGTGACCAAATACTTATTTTCCACCATAATTTGCAAATAAATAAATAAAAAATCCTACAATGTGATTTTCTGCATTTTTTTTTTCTCCATTTTGTCTTTCC
>NW_019943791.1:35489-38635 GCF_002910315.2 Salvelinus sp. IW2-2015
TCATAGTTGAAGTGTACCTATGATGAAAATTACAGGCCTCTCTCATCTTTTTAAGTGGGAGAACTTGCACAATTGGTGGCTGACTAAATACGTTTTTGCCCCACTATAGTAAAATAAAATACAAATATTTTGTAAATTAAAATATTAATATTTAGTAAAATAACATACAAATATTTAGTAAAATAACATACACATTTTCAATAAAATAAAATAAAAAATAACATACAAATATTCAGTAAAATACCTCATGGTGTTTCTGAATAACTTTTTAGCATATCTACTTCATTGAATTTAGATTAGATTATGAATTAGATATTATTATGTTATTGGTATTGTATTATTGTTTGTTATTTAAATTAATTTGCCTATCAGTTTTTTTTATATTAATGTGCATATGGTCTTTAATTGCTAAATAAATATTTGTCTGACCAATCCAGACAAAGAATCCATTTGAGCCTTTGAGCGATAGAGCCCAGACTGTGAGATGACAAATTAATTGATACAATCTAGCAAATCCAGCAATCGTACATTGATCTCTACACCTGCATTGCTTGCTGTTTGGGGTTTTAGGCTGGGTTTCTGTACAGCGCTTAGAGATATCAGCTGATGTGGACTGAACTGGATTCATTACCGCCCACCCCGAACTGTCTTGTCTCATTTCGGACACCTGGTTCTCATTCCCCCTGATTAGTATGTTATATATGTGCCCTCTGTTCCCCATTGTCCTTGTTGATTATTGTTCCATTCCGTTGTCCGTTGTCCATGTCCGTTGGTCTTGTGAGTACCTGTGTTCTGTTGTATCGGCTTGCGTGTTACTGTGTTAGTGTGCACTATTACGGGTCTCGTCCCGTGTATTGTTATTACGGGTCCCGTCCCGTCTATTGATTTTACGGGTCTCGCCTTATGTATTGTTATTACGGGTCTCGTCCCGTGTATTGTTATTACGGGTCTCGTCCCGTGTATTGTTATTACGGGTCTAATCCCGTGTATTGTTATTACGGGTCTCGTCCCGTGTATTGTTATTACGGGTCTCGTCCCGTGTATTGTTATTACGGGTCTAAACCCGTGTATTGTTATTACGGGTCTCGTCCCGTGTATTGTTATTACGGGTCTCGTCCCGTGTATTGTTATTACGGGTTCTATCGTCCCGCTTTTGTATTGTTATTACGGGTCTCGTCCCGTGTATTGTTATTACGGGTCTCGTCCCGTGTATTGTTTATTACGGGTCTCGTGCCCGTGTATTGTTTATTACGGGTCTCGTCCCGTGTATTGTTATTACGGTGTCTCGTCCCGTGTATTGTTATTACGGGTCTCGTCCCGTGTATGTTATTACGGGTCTCGTCCCGTGTATTGTTGTTACGGGTCTCGTACCGTGTATTGTTATTACGGGTCTCGTCCCGTGTATTGTTGTTACGGGTCTCGTACCGTGTATTGTTGTTATGGGTCTCGTCCCGTGTATTGTTGTTACGGGTCTCGTACCGTGTATTGTTGTTATGGGTCTTGTTACTGTGTATTTATTAGAGATTTACACCTCGCTCTTTGTTTGGGTTACAGCCCTTTTATGGTTACTACATGAATGAGTACGTGTGTCCAAACTGTTGACAAGGTAATGTATATATAAAGACAAGAGTTTGGGACACACCGACTCATTCAAGGGTGTTTCTTTAGTTTGACTATTTTCTACATTGTAGAATAATAGCGAAGACATCAAAACTATGTCACTCGAACTCTGTGAAGCATTTAGTTGGGCTGCATTTTTTTGAGGCTGGCAACACTAATGAACTTAACCTCTGCAGCAGAGGTAACTCTGGGTCTTCCTTTCCTGCGGCGGTCCTCATGAGAGCCAGTTTGATCATAGCGATTGAAGAAACTTTAAAAGTTCTTGTCATTTTCCCATTGGCTGACCTTCATGTGTTAACGGCTCATTTCTGGATTTTGATAATTAGCGGGTAGCTGCCTAATTTTGCTCTGCATGCATTATTATGTGTTGTGCATTGTACACAGAGGATATTTTTTGCAGATTTTTGCATGCAGAGTTTCAATAAGGTGTTTGTCCCATTTTGTGAGTTATTGGTTGGTGAGCGGACCCCAGACCTCACAACCATAAAGGGCAAGGGGTATGTAACTGATTCAAGTATTTTTTGCCAGATTCTACTTGGGATGACAAATGTTATGTTCCATTTGATGGGATAGAAAGCCCTTCTTCCCTTGTCTCTCAGATCGTTCACACCTTTGTGCAAGTTACATGTGGCGCTGATGTTTAGGCCGAGGTATGTATCGTTTTTTTTGTGTGCTCTAGGGCAACGGTGTCTAGATGGAATTTATATTTGTGGTCCTGGCACAGAAGCACCAGATCATCAGCATCTCTCTCTCTCTCGCTCTCTCTCTTTCTATATCTCTCTCTCTGTTTCTAGTGCCTCTTGTGGATTACATCCTGAATATTGTGTGATCCCTCCTCAGCCCACAAGAACATCAGGGCAACTCCTTTCTGAACAGAGCATGGCTACATAGGTGAAGATTAAATTCAACAATTGTATGAAAATAGCTGAATGAAAATGGCTGAATGAAAATGGCTAAATGAAAATGGCTGAATGAAAATGTCTGGGTGTGAAACACTGAAGTTACAGAGCTATTTAACTGTCAGTGATCATTTGAATTGATGCAGTCATCTAGTCAGGCCTTCATGTCGACATCCATGATGTAATGGGAATGTCAGTCATCCTAATATGTAACTGTGAAATGAAACAAGCATGCTAACATTAGCTAAAGCGTCCGCACACAGTCGACAGATTGAAAATGACTTGGTGAGTTTCCATTTTAATATTATGTTAATAATAAAAATGTTGATTTGATTATCTGTTAAATAATAAAAGGCATTAGAGATACATCACGGAACTGTTCTGACACAATGCATCAAACGTAGACCTAATCATGTTAGACATGATAATGCACTTAGTCGGTCATGCAGACTCAGACAGGAAGAAGCACAGAGCCACCCACTCCTATCTGAAAACAAGCCCACACACCTCCAGATAGATAGAGAGATGGAGAGAAAGGATGGAGAAAGAGGATGGTGAGAGTGGATGGTGAGAGAGGATGGAGAGAGAGAGGATGGAGAGACAGGATGGAGAGACAGGATGGAGAGA
>NW_019943791.1:41754-45100 GCF_002910315.2 Salvelinus sp. IW2-2015
TGCTCTCTCTCTCCATCGTCTCTCTCCACCTCTCTCTCCATCTTCTCTCTCGATCCTCTCTCTCCATCTCTTCCATCTCTCTCTTCCATCTCTTCCATCTCTCTCTCCATCTCTTCCATCTCTCTCTCAATCCTCTCTCTCTCCATCCTCTCTCTCCGTCCTCTCTCTCCATCTCTCTCTTTTCATTCTCTCTCACCATCCTCTCTCACCAGCCTCTCTTTCCATCCTCTCTCGCCATCCTCTATCTCTCTATCCTCCTTCTCCATCATCTCTCCATCCTCTCTCTCCCATCTCTCTCTCCATCCTCTCTCTTTCCATCCTCTCTCTCCACCCTCTCTCCCTCGCTCTCTCTCTCTCGCTCCATCCTCTCTCTCCATCCATTCTCTCTCCATCCTCTTTCACCAT
This sequence comes from Salvelinus sp. IW2-2015, assembly GCF_002910315.2. Lineage (NCBI taxonomy): Eukaryota > Metazoa > Chordata > Actinopteri > Salmoniformes > Salmonidae > Salvelinus > Salvelinus sp. IW2-2015. The sequence continues at coordinate 42,160 of NW_019943791.1, forward strand.
CATCTCTCTCCATTCTCTCTCTCCATCCTCTATCTCTCCATCCTCTCTCTCCATCCTCTTCTCTCTCCATCCTCTCTCTCCATCTCTTCCATCTCTCTCTCTGTCTCTTCCATCTCTCTCTCAATCCTCTCTCTCTCCATCGTCTCTCTCCACCCTCTCTCTTCATCCTCTCTCACCATCCTCTCTCTCTCCATCCTCTCTCTCCATCCTGTCTCTCCATCCTTCCTCCATCCTGTCTCTCCATCCTGTCTCTCCATCCTGTCTCTCCATCCTCTCTCTCATCCTCTCTCCTATCCTGTCTCTCCATCCTGTCTCTCCATCCTGTCTCTCCATCCTCTGTTCCATCCTGTCTCTCCATCCTCTCTCTCCATCCTCTCTCCATCCTGTCTCTCATCCTGTCTCTCCATCCTCTCTCTCCATCCTGTCTCTCCACCCTCTCTCTCTTATCCTCTCTCCATCCTGTCTCTCCATCTTCTCTCCATCCTTCTCTCCATCCTGTCTCTCATCCTGTCTCTCATCCTGTCTCTCCATCCTGTCTCTCCATCCTCTTTCATCCTGTCTCTCCATCCTCTCTCTCCATCCTGTCTCTCCATCCTGTCTCTCCATCCTCTTTCCATCCTGTCTCTCCATCCTGTCTCTCCATCCTCTTTCCATCATGTCTCTCATCCTCTCTCTCCATCCTGTCTCTCCATCCTGTCTCTCCATCCTCTTTCCATCCTGTCTCTCCATCCTGTCTCTCCATCCTCTTTCCATCATGTCCTCTCCATCCTCTCTCTCCCATCTGTCTCTCCATCCTGTCTCTCCATCCTGTTCTCCATCCTGTCTCTCCATCCTCTTTCCATCCTGTCTCTCCATCCTTCTCTCTCCATCTGTCTCTCCATCCTGTCTCTCCATCTCTTTCCATCCTGTCTCTCCATCCTGTCTCTCCATCCTCTCTTCTCCATCCTGTCTCTCCATCCTGTCTCTCCATCCTCTCTCTCTTCATCCTCTGTCTCTCCATCCTCTCTCTCTTCATCCTCTGTCTCTCCATCCTCTCTCTCTCCATCCTGTCTCTCCATCCTGTCTCTCCATCCTGTCTCTCCATCCTCTTTCCATCCTGTCTCTCCATCCTCTCTCTCCATCCTGTCTCTCCATCCTGTCTCTCCATCTCTTTCCATCCTGTCTCTCCATCCTGTCCTCCATCCTCTTTCCATCCTGTCTCTCCATCTGTCTCTCCATCCTCTTTCCATCATGTCCCCCTCTCATCCTCTCTCTCCATCCTGTCTCTCCATCCTGTCTCTCCATCCTCTCTCCATCCTGTCTCTCATCCTCTTTCCATCTCTTCTCCATCCTCTCTCTCCATCCTGTCTCTCCATCCTCTCTCCATCCTGTCTCTCCATCCTCTTTCCATCCTGTCTCTCCATCCTGTCTCTCCATCCTCTCTCTCTCCATCCTGTCTCTCCATCCTGTCTTCCACTCCTCTCTCTCTCATCCTCTGTCTCTCCATCCTCTCTCTCTTCATCCTCTGTCTCTCCATCCTCTCTCTCTCCCATCCTGCACACACACACACACACACACACACACACACACACACACACACACACGCTGCACTGAAATGATCTTAACAGGAGGAGATCCTAGTTTAGACCCTAAATGGTACTCCAATCCCTAAGTAGATCACTACTTTTGGGGGCTCTGGTAAAAAGCAGTGCACTTTATAGAGAATAGGTTACCATTTGGGACGCAAAGCTCCCGGGCCATCACTTAAAGCCCGGACCTACGTCTCTAACACGCATAAAAACCCATCAAGCTCCTTTTTCTGCCTTTTATTCTCAGCACTTGGAGAACTCTGATTTATTCAAGCTGTAAAATATAACAATGAACCATGGTTTCTTTTGTGCTTTAATTCTGCCTTCCAAATGTGCTATGGTCAAAAGTAATGTACTATGTAGGGATTTGGTGCCCATTGGGACTCAAGTCATATTCTCACAGTTTTGGGGTTTATTTTTTGTCATACCCCTGCTCTCATGTCTGTTGTTGTGACTGACTGAAGGACCGACTGAGCCTTTCACGCAGCAATTACCGCTACCAATCAGACAGCATACTTATTACATGTTACGGTGCATTTCATTTAGGTAAAACAGGTGTTTCACATTAGCATCTTAATCAGGTTACTGATAGAACCGGCATCTGGATAAAAATTACATTTATATTTTGAATTACAAAATGGAGGAAGCACAATTTTTTGGTCTAAATAATGTTTTCTGAGGAGATGAGGTTTGTAGGTGGCCGCCCAGGTAATCTGAGGAGATGAGGTTTGTGGGTGGCCGCCCAGGTAATCTGAGGAGATGAGGTTTGTAGATGGCTGCCCAGGTAATCTGAGGAGATGAGGTTTGTGGGTGGCTGCCCAGATAATCTGAGGAGATGAGGTTTGTAGATGGCCGCCCAGGTAATCTGAGGAGATGAGGTTTGTAGATGGCCGCCCAGGTAATCTGAGGAGATGAGGTTTGTAGATGGCTGCCCAGGTAATCTGAGGAGATGAGGTTTGTGGGTGGCTGCCCAGGTAATCTGAGGAGATGAGGTTTGTAGATGGCCGCCCAGGTAATCTGAGGAGATGAGGTTTGTAGATGGCAGCCCAGGTAATCTGAGGAGATGAGGTTTGTAGATGGCTGCCCAGGTAATCTGAGGAGATGAGGTTTGTGGGTGGCTGCCCAGGTAATCTGAGGGCTCTGACCATAGGGCCTGTGCTCTGACCATAGGGCCTGGGCTCTGACCATAGGGCCTGGGCTCTGACTGTAGGGCCTGGGCTCTGACCGTAGGGCCTGGGCTCTGACCATAGGCCTATGCTCTGACCATAGACCCTGGGCTCTGACCGTAGAGGCTGTGCTCTGACCATGGGCCTGGGCCTCTGACCATAAGGCTGGTGCTCTGACCGTAGGCCTGGGCTCTGACCATCTGGCCT
>NW_019943791.1:52558-80930 GCF_002910315.2 Salvelinus sp. IW2-2015
TGCTTGTTTGTCTTGCTTGTTTTGTCTTTGCTTGGCCCCAGTGTGTTTGTGTCTTGTTTTGTCTTTGCTTGCCTCAGGTGTGTTGTGTCTTGTTTTGTCTTTGCTTGGCCTCAGGTGTGTAGCTGGATTGTTTTGTCTTTGCTTGGCCCCAGGTGTGTGGTGTCTTGTTTGTGTCTTTGCTTTGGCCCCAGGTGTGTGGTGTCTTGTTTTGTCTTTGCTTGGGCACCAGCTGTGTGGTGTCTTGTTTTGTCTTTGCTTGGCCTCAGATGTGTGGTGTCTTGTTTTTGCTTTGCTTGGCCTCAGGGGTTGTGGCTTGTTTTGTCTTTGCTTGGCCTCAGGTTGTTTTGTGGCTTGTATTGTCTTTGCTTGCCTCAGGTGTGTTTGTGCTTGTTTTGTGTTTGCTTGGCCTCAGTGTGTGGTGTCTTGTTTTGCTTTGCTTGGCCTCAGGTGTGTTGTGTCTGTTTTGTCTTTGCTTGGCCCCAGGTGTGTTGTGGTTTGCTTTGTCTTTGCTTGACCTCAGGTGTGTTGTGGCTTGTTTTGTCTTTGCTTTGCCTCAGGTGTGTTGTGCTTGGTTTTAGCTTGGCCCTAGGTGTGTTGTGGCTTGTTGCTTGGCCTCAGGGGTTGTGGCTTGTTTTGTCTTTGCTTGGCCCCAGGTGTGTTGTGCTTGTCTTTGCTTGGCCTCAGGGGTTTTGTGGCTTGTTTTGTCTTTGCTTGGCCCCAGGTGTGTGTGGCTTGTCTTTGCTTGGCCTCAGGGTTTTGTGGCTTGTTTTTGTCTTGCTTGGCCCCAGGTGTGTTGTGCTTGTCTTTGCTTGGCCTCAGGTGTGTTGTGGCTTGTCTTTGCTTGGCCTCAGGTTGTGTTGTTGGCTTGTTTTGTCTTTGCTTGGCCCTAGGGTGTTGTGGTTTGCTTTGTCTTTGCTTGGCCCCAGGGTGTGTGTGTCTTGTTTTGTCTTTACTTGCACCAGCTGTGTTGTGGCTTGTTTTGTCTTGCTTGGCCTCAGATGTTGTGGCTTTATAAAACAACAGTGATACTATGGCACTTCCTAAATTTACTGGCACGGACTGTATGACTGATTGCCTTATTTATGACTACTTCTACCACTGGAATGCACTCTATGCTTCTACACCTGCAATTGCTTTGCTGTTTGGGTTTTAGGCTGGGTTTCTGTACAACACTTTGAGATATCAGCTGATGTAAGAAGGGCTATGTAAATACATTTGATTTGATTTACTCAGCTCTATGGGCCCTGGTAAAAATAGTGCACTATTGGGAATAGGGTACCGTTTGTGATGCAGACCGTTTGAATAGCACTTCTCTCCACCAAGATTACCTGGGCAGCCACCTAGAAACCTCATCTCCTCAGCATTACCTGCGGCAGCCATCTACAAACCTCATCTCCTTCAGAGTTACTTGGGGAGCCATTCTACAAACCTCATCTCCTCAAGATTACCTGGCAGCCATCTACAAAACCTCATCTCCTCAGATTACTTGGGCAGCCATCTACAAAACCTCATCTCCTCAGATTACTTGGCAGCCATTTCCAAACCTCATCTCCTCAGATTACCTTGGGCAGCCATCTACAAACCTCAATCTCCTCAGATTACTTGGGCAGCCATCTTAACAAACCTCATCTCATCAGATTACCTGGGTAGCCATCTCCAAACCCATCTCCAGGGTCTATGGTCAGAGCACAGGCCCTACGGTCAGAGCCCAGGCCCTACGGTCAGAGCCCAGGCCCTATGGTCAGAGCCCAGGGTCTATGGTCAGAGCACAGGCCCTACGGTCAGAGCCCAAGCCCTACGGTCAGAGCCCAGGCCCTACGGTCAGAGCCCAGGCCCTATGGTCCGGACGCCAGATGCTTCCCCTCATAAAGCAACACTAAGATCCTGTGTAGAGGGTTCATATGAAGAGAGATTGGTATGCTGCAGTAGTTCTCACAACAAAAGTAGTCAAATGTGTCACAATTGGCACCCTATTCCCTACATAGTGCACTACTTTTGACCAGAGCCCTATGGAACCCTATTCCCTACATAGTGCACTACTTTTGACCAGAGGCCCTATGTCATTTGGGGCGCATCAACGTCTGTATGGTTCAGTCATTCGTTCCAACTAACCCAAAGCTACAAGCGATGTTCCATCAAAAAGAAATGTTGTCTACTGAGCGCAAACCTGAACATTGTGGAAATTCAGTGCAATTTCTGGCAAGCTTTTATTGTGAACACTGAGACTGTACCCGCTTTAAATTACAGTTTTAGCTGTGGACATGAAAGCTACCGTGGCTATTTGATCATAATRTAGGGCCTACCAGAGTGYCCTACCATCTAAAACAATGGAGAAAATGCATCCCATAACATTATAACATAGAAATAGCTGTTCTATCAYTCAGCCTACAGTAGCAGACAATGTGTGGTGTTCAATGTAGACCTACATTCTGTGAGACTTTTGGAAAAAATGACCAGGGCTTGTCATTAACCTGTTTATCCACTTGTCCTTCAGACAAGGCGTTGACTAAAAATGTTGATTGTGTTTGATGCAGGAAACCAGACATATGAATCAGACAAACTATACCACCCTCTGCCTATTGGCTACTTATTTTATTCAAGCCTCTTAAAATACACCACTACCCCTTTAAGACAGGAGAAAACTAGAAATTCACACGTTTTGTGCTCTTGTAGGAAGCAGCCACTCCCCCATTGTTGACTACAAATTATATATACAGTTGAAGTCGGAAGTTTAAATACACTTAGGTTGGGGTCATTAAAACTCGTTTTTCAACCACTCCACACATTTCTTGTTAACAAACTATAGCTTTGGCAAGTCGTTTAAGACATCTACTTTCTGTATGACACAAGTCATTTTTTCCAACAATTGTTTACAGGCAGATTATTTAGCTTATAATTCACTGTATCACAATTCCAGTGGGTCAGAAGTTTACATACACTCAGTTGACTGTGCCTTTAAACAGCTTGGAAAATTCCAGAAAATGATGTCATGGCTTTAGAAGCTTCTGATAGGCAGATTGACATAATTTGAGTCAATTGGAGGTCTACCTGTGGATGTACTTCAAGGCCTACCTTCAAACTCAGTGCCTCTTTGCTTGACATCATGGGGAAATCAAAGGAAATCCGCCAAGAGCTCAAAAAAAAAGTTGTAGACCTCCACAAGTCTGGTTCATCCTTGGAAGCAATTTCCAAACGCCTGAAGGTACGACGTTCATGTGTAAAAACAATAGTACGCAAGTATAAACACCATGGGACCACGCAGCCTTCCTACCGCTCAGGAAGGAGACGTGTTCTGTCTCCTAGAGAACGTACTTTGATGCGAAAAGTGCAAATCAATCCCAGAACAACAGCAAAGGACCTTGTGAAGATGCTGGAGGAAACAGGTACAAAATAATCTATATCCACAGTAAAAAGAGTCATATATCGACATAACCTGAAAGGCCGCTCAGCAAGGATGATGCCATTGCACCAAAACTGTCATAAAAAAGCCAGACTACGGTTTGCAACTGCACATGGGGACAATGATTGTACTTTTTGGAGAAATGTCCTCTGGTCTGATGAAACAAGAATAGAACTGACCATCGTTATGTTTGGAGGAAAAAGGGGGATGCTTGCAAGCTGAAGAACACCATCCCAACCGTGAAGCACGGGGATGACAGCATCATGTTGTGGGGGTGCTGTGCTGCAGGAGGGACTGGTGCACTTCACAAAATACATGGCATCATGAGGTAGGAAAACTATGTTACATATTGAAGCAACATCTCAAGACATCAGCCAGGAAGTTAAAGCTTGGTCGCAAATGGGTCTTCCAAATGGACATTGACCCCAAGCATACTTCCAAAGTTATGGCAAAATGGCTTAAGGGCAACAACGTCAAGGTATTGGAGTGGCCATCACAAAGCTCTGACCTCAATCCTATAGAAAATGTGTGGTCAGAACTGAAAAAGCGTGTGCGAGCAAGGAGGCCTACCAACCTGACTCAGTTACACCAGCTATGTYAGGAGGAATGGGCCAAAAATCACCCAACTTATTCTGGGAAGCTTGTGGAAGGCTACATGAAACATTTGACCCAAGTTAAACAATTTAAAGGCAGTGCTACCAAATACTAATTGAGTGTTTGTAAACTCCTGACCCACTAGGAATGTGATGAAAAAAAATAAAAGCTGAAATAAATAATTCTCTCTACTATTATTCCGACATTTCACATTCTTAAAATAAAGTGGTGATCCTAACTGACCTATGGCAGGGGATTCTTACAAGGATTAAATATCAGGAGTTTTGAAAAACTTTAATGTATTTGGCTAAGGTGTATGTAAATTTCCGACTTCAACTGTAACTGGGCTAATAACTCAATTATTAGAAAATAATATGAACAAATGTGCACACTTGGATACATAGAGCTCTCACTTCCATCTCAAAAAACAAGTTTTTATCTTTAAGTCAGTTAAGATCAAATTCGTATTTACAATGACAGCCTGGGAACAGTGGGTTAACTGCCTTGTTCAGGGGCAGAACGACAGATTTTTACCTTGTCAGCTTCGATCTTGCAACCTTTTGGTTACTGGCCCAATGCTCTAACCAACTTGGAGCATACTGCCACCCCGATAGCTTGGTACGAGCGTCAGACAGGTACTTGGGTCCAGAGTTTGTGGATAGCTGTGGTACGTAGGATGAGGTCAGACAGGTATTGGGTCCAGAGTTGTGGATAGCTTGGTACGTAGGATGAGGTCAGACAGGTACTTGGGTCCAGGAGTGGATAGCTTGGTAGGTAGGATGAGGTCAGACAGGTACTTGGTCCAGAGTTGTGGATAGCTTGGTACGTAGGATGAGGTCAGACAGGTACTTGGGTCCAGAGTGTGGATAGCTTGGTACGTAGGGTGAGGTCAGACAGGTACTTGGGTCCAGAGTTGTGGATAGCTTGGTAGGTAGAATGAGGTTAGACAGGTACTTGGGGCCAGAGTTGTGGATAGCTTGGTACGGTAGGGTGAGGTCAGACAGGTACTTGGGTCCAGAGTTGTGGTATAGCTTGGTACGTAGGATGAGGGTCAGACAGGTACTTGGGTCCAGAGTTGTGGATAGCTTGGTACGTAGATGAGGTCAGACAGGTACTTGGGTCCAGAGTTGTGGATAGCTTGGTAGGTAGGATGAGGTCAGACAGGTACTTGGGTCCAGAGTTGTGGATAGCTTGGTACGTAGATGAGGTCAGACAGGTACTTGGGTCCAGAGTTGTGGATAGCTTGGTAGTAGGGTGAGGTCAGACAGGTACTTGGGTCCAGAGTTGTGGATAGCTTGGTAGGTAGAATGAGGTTAGACAGGTACTTGGGGCCAGAGTTGTGGATAGCTTGGTACGTAGGGTGAGGCAGACAGGTACTTGGTCCAGAGTTGTGGATAGCTTGGTACGTAGGGTGAGGTCAGACAGGTACTTGGGTCCAGAGTTGTGTGGATAGCTTGGTAGGTAGAATGAGGTTAGACAGGTACTTGGGCCAGAGTTGTGGATAGCTTGGTACGTAGGGTGAGGTCAGACAGGTACTTGGGTCCAGAGTTGTGGATAGCTTGTACGTAGGGTGAGGTCAGACAGGTACTTGGTCCAGAGTTGTGGGATAGCTTGGTAGGTAGGGTGAGGTCAGACAGGTACTTGGTCCAGAGTTGTGAAAGCTTGGTATGTAGGGTGAGGTCAGACAGGTACTTGGGTCCAGAGTTGTGGATAGCTTGGTACGTAGGTGAGGTCAGACAGGTACTTTGGTCCAGAGTTGTGGATAGCTTGGTACGTAGGGTGAGGGTCAGACAGGGACTTGGGTCCAGAGTTGTGGATAGCTTGGTACGTAGGGTGAGGTCAGACAGGTACTTGGGTCCAGAGTTGTGGATAGCTTGGTACGGGTGAGGCAGAACAGGTACTTGGGTCCAGAGTTGTGGATAGCTTGGTACGTAGGGTGAGGTCAGACAGTCTTGGCCAGAGTTGGGAAGCTTGGTACGGTGGTCAGACAGGTATGGGTCCAGAGTTGTGGATAGCTTGGTACAGTAGGGTGAGGTCAGACAGGTATTGGGTCCAGAGTTGTGGATAGCTTGGTACGTAGGGTGAGGTCAGACAGGTACTTGGTCCAGAGTGTGGATAGCTTGGTACGTAGGGTGAGGTCAGACAGGTACTTTGGGTCCAGAGTTGTTGGATAGCTTGGTACGTAGGGTGAGGTCAGACAGGTACTTGCGTCAGAGTTGTGGATAGCTTGGTAGGTAGTAATGAGGTTAGACAGGTACTTGGTCCAGAGTTGTGGATAGCTTGGTACGTAGGGTGAGGTCAGACAGGTACTGGGTCCAGAGTTGTGGATAGCTTGGTAGGTAGGTGAGGTCAGACAGGTACTTGGGTCCAGAGTTGTGGATAGCTTGGTAGGTAGGATGAGGTCAGACAGGTACTTGGGTCCAGAGTTGTGGATAGCTTGGTACGTAGGGTGAGGTCAGACAGGTACTTGGGTCCAGAGTTGTGGATAGCTTGGAGGTAGGGGTGAGGTCAGACAGGTACTTGGTCCAGAGTTGTGGATAGCTTGGTACGTAGGGTGAGGTCAGACAGGTACTTGGGTCCAGAGTTGTGGATAGCTTGGTACGTAGGGTGAGGTCAGACAGGTACTTGGGTCCAGAGTTGTGGATAGCTTGGTACGTAGGATGAGGTCAGACAGGTACTTGGTCAAGAGTTGTGGATATCTGGTACGTAGGGTGAGGTCAGACAGGTACTTGGATCCAGAGTTGTGGATAGCTTGGTACGTAGGGTGAGGTCAGACAGGTACTTGGGTCCAGAGTTGTGGATAGCTTGGTACGTAGGTGAGGTCAGACAGGACTTGGGTCCAGAGTTGTGGATAGCTTGGTACGGGTGAGGTCAGACAGGTACTTGGGTCCAGAGTTGTGGATAGCTTGGTACATAGGGTGAGGTCAGACAGGTACTTGGTCCAGAGTTTGTGATAGCTTGGTACGTAGGGTGAGGTCAGACAGGTACTTGGGTCCAGAGTTTGTGGATAGCTTGGTACGTAGGGTGAGGTCAGACAGGTACTTGGGTCCAGAGTTGTGGATAGCTTGGACGTAGGGTGAGGTCAGACACGGTACTTGGGTCAAGATTTGAAGCTTGGTACGTAGGTGAGGTCAGACAGGTACTTTGTCCAGGGTTGTGGATAGCTTGGTACGTAGGTGAGGTCAGACAGGTACTTGGGTCCCAGAGTTGGATAGCTTGTAGTAGGTGAGGTCAGACAGGTACTTGGGTCCAGAGTTGTGGATAGCTTGGTACGGTAGGGTGAGGTCAGACAGGTACTTGGGTCCAGAGTTGTGGATAGCTTGGTACGTTAGGTGAGGTCAGACAGGTACTTGGGTCCAGAGTTGTGGATAGCTGGTACGTAGGGTGAGGTCAGACAGGTACTTGGGTCCAGAGTTGTGATAGCTTGGTACGTAGGGTGAGGTCAGACAGGTACTTGGGTCCAGAGTTGTGGATAGCTTGGTACGTAGGGTGAGTCAGACAGGTACTTGGGTCCAGAGTTGTGGATAGCTTGGCACGTAGGTGAGGTCAGACAGGTACTGGGTCCAGAGTTGTGATAGCTTGGTACGTAGGGTTGAGGTCAGACAGGTACTTGGTCCAGAGTTGTGGATAGCTTGGTACGTTAGGGTGAGGTCAGACAGGTACTTGGGTCCAGAGTTGTGGATAGCTTGGTACGTAGGGTGAGGTCAGACAGGTACTTGGTCCAGAGTTGTGGATAGCTTGGTAGGTACAAAAGGGATGGGCCCTAATAGTCGTTTTAGGAGGGACAGAGAGGAGGATAAATAAAATGGCAGCATTACGCTGTCACCTCAGGACACGCACGCAATATACACACTTACACAATTGTCACGCCCTGACCTTAGAGATCCTTTTTATTCTCTATTTTGGTTAGGTCAGGGTGTGACTAGGGTGGACTCTAGTTTTTGCATTTCTATGTTGGCCTGGTATGGTTCCCAATCAGAGGCAGCTGTCTATCGTTGTCTCTGATTGGGGACCATATTTAGCCACCCCTTTTTTCCCACCTGTTTCTTGATTTTTTTGTAGTGCCAGTGAGCACTGCATTTGCTTCACGTTTCGTTTTGCGCTATATTGTTTTTTGTGAGTTTCATCTAATGAAACATTGTGGAACTCTACGCACGCTGCGTTCTGTCCACTCATTTCAACAATCGTGACAACAATACACAATACAAAGCTGTTTTAGAAACGTGTGTTAGAGGGGCCGAGACCACACTGGGTAGTTAGTAATTCCAGGGAACTTCCATGTGTTTTTTTTTTTAAATGCAGGGGCATTAAGTTCAGAAGGCTATGGCTTAGCCTCTGGAAATATAAACGATGGTTGTTTCATAATTGGGAGGATTATGATTATTCACCAGGGGACCGTTGAATGTCTGGAGGAAAATATATATTTTTTATTTATTTTTATTTTACCTTATTTACCAGGTAAGTTGACTGAGAACACTGTTCTCATTTGCAGCAACGACCTGGGAATAGTTTACAGGGAGGAGGGGATGAATGAGCCAATTGTAAACTAAGCGCAAACATTTAGACAATATTTCATCACAGACTACAGCACTTCATTATTCTTTGTGCTGTGATCCAATTGTGTGTTGTTGGAATAACTCAGTTGCTTCAAACCACCAGCCACTGAAGGGGCTTTGTAAAGGGAAACAAGAAAAACCACAAGATGCATCCTAAATGGCATTATATTCCCTATGTACTGCACTACTTTAGACCAGAGCCCTATGGCACCATATTCCCTATATACAGTGCACTACTTTAGACCAGAGCCCTATGGCACCCTATTCCCTATATACAGTGCACTACTTTAGACCAGAGCCATATGGCACCTTATTCCCTATATAGTACACTACTTTAGACCAGGACCCTATGGCACCCTATTCCCTATATATATAGTGCACTACTTTTGACCAGGATCCATAGTGCTCTGGTCAAAGGTAGTGTTTTTTATAATGGACAGGGTGCCATTTGGGACAGAAATGTTGTTTTTCTGCTGAAACTTGTACAACAGCTGACAGTCCATCTGTACAGTAGTATCAGTGTATTGTCTGAGGGCTGAGGACTAAACCTCAGTTCTTCCTGTTACAGTATGTTGAGGATCCTCCTCTAGGCTCGCCGCCAGTATTTGCTTTATCCACAAAACCATTTCCTCAACAGATTTGACTGTCAAATAAAACATCCTAACTGCATGCATATGTTTGATAGTGAAAGTTTTAGAGGGAGAAGCTTTTGAAGATTTGAGTGGGATGCATCTGGAGGAAGGAGAACAGTGGGTCTTGGTCAAATGTAGTGTGCACTATAAAGGGAATAGGTGGCATTAGAGAAGCAGGCTAAACCCCTTTTGACCCAGTCGTAAGTATGAGCCCCTGCGCGGCCATTTTTCTCCCAGCGTCCATCTCTCCATCCTTTCATCCTTTCGTCTTCAGTCTCAGGAGCGATGAGAACATCAACGAAGCCACGAGACAAGACGTTCTTAAACTGTAAATTACAGAACGGTTAACGCATCAACAAGGGTGTGCTTGTCTTTTCACATGTTACAATAATGGATGTCGACAAACTTTTCTTCGGGCTACTTTTTTAAGATGTGGGCTGGTTTTGATGTTGCTCAACCGGGGCCCTGCAGGAGTCTGTCCCTATAGACTAAGACTCAACAGTGGTTACTAGTAGCACTCTAGCATCCTCATACATCAAAGGCATGTTGGGGGAGTTAGGTCAACCTCAGCAGGGGTCGACTGATATATGGAAGAGGGGAGAGGGGGAATATGAGTGACCGTTGAGGTAGAGAGAGAGAGAGAGGGGACAGGGAGAGAGGGGAGACAGGGAGGAGAGAAGAGAGAGAGAGAAAGGGGGGAGACAGGGAGAGAGCGAGAGAGAGAGGGTGAGACAGAAAAGAAGGGGAGAGAAAGGAGACAGGAAGAGACAGGAAGAACATGGATAGGGGAGAGAAAGAGAAAGAGAGGAGAGAGGCACGGAGATAGAGAGAGAGAGAGAGAGGAGAGAGAGAGAGAGAGAGAAGAGAGAAGAGAGAGAGAGAGGCTCATGGAGAAACCTCTTGTACAAACTCTCAGCACTCTGCTGTTGGTTACCCTTCGTGACTCACGGCCTGTAAGAGTTTCAATGCCAATCTTTCAGTGGGGAGAGAATAATACATATAGATCATTTGATTTATTGAATCTACTATTTCATGGCTAACTAAATAATGTTCACTTAAATTGACTGTCATTACAATTCAAAATTTCAACTCACTTCTGTCTCAGCTATTAATACTACATATAGTTTAACAATCAAAACAAGAACACTGTAAAAAACTGAGAATAAGAAATAAGATAAGGAAGCCACAATACACACTTACAGAGGTCAGTAAGACGACATACACTGGTCTGAAATAACATTAACATAAATCTACAGGTCAGTAAGAAGACATACTGGTCCTGATATATAACATTAACTAAATCTACAGGGTCAGTAAAGACGACATACTGGTCTGATATAACAATTAACTAAATCTACCCAGGGGTCAGAGACGAGTGAGTACTGGTCTGAAATAACCTAACTAAATCTAAGGGTCAGTAAGACGTACAACTGGTCTGTATATAACATTAACTAAAATCTACAGGCGTCAGTAAAGAGACATACTGGTCTGAATACATTAAACTAAATCTACAGGTCAGTAGACGACATTACTGCTGTACGTGATCGTGGTATAACACCTATTAACTAATTCTACAGGGTCAGATAACACACGACATACTGGTCTATGTAAACTCATTAACTAAATCTACAGGGTCAGTAAGAAAGACAATTACTCGGTCTGAATATTAACAATTAACTTAAATCTTTGAAATGTTCTGTTATTCTACCATCAAACTCAATGAGATCTTAGAAGATATTTTAACTGTTTCTATCAACTTTAAATGGGATTAGTATAGTATAGCGGCTCTAGTATCAAAGCATGAAAACCAAGCGTACGAGACAAAGCTTGAGAAACCAAGCAGTACGGAGCACAAAGCTGGTGAGAAACCAAAGCAGTACGGAGCTCAAAGCTGTGAGAAACCAAGCACCTCACAGGTAAAGCACCTCTAAAGCCTGTGAGAAACCAAGCAGTAACGGAGCACAAAGCTTGTGTGAGAAACCAAGCAGTACGGAGCACAAAGCATGTGGAACAGAAAACCCAGACAGTACGGATGCACAAAGCTGTTGTGAGAAACGCAATCGTGTCCACGCTCACGAGATAACCAAACGTATTGGAACACCGGAAACCAAGCAGTACGGAGCACAAAGCTGTGAGAAACCAGCAGTACGGAGCTCAAAGCTGTAGAAACCAAGCAGACGGTAGCGACACCAAAGCTGTGAGAAACCAAGCAGTACGGAGCACAAAGCTGTGTGAGAACAAGCAGTACGGAGCACAAAAGGCTGTTGAGAAAGCTCACAGCAGTACCCGGACAGCAAAGCTGCTCAGAATTAACCAAGTACTAGTATCGGAGCAACAAAGCTGTATAAAACAGCAATAGCCCACCGTGACTGACCAATGCTATCTAGCTGGAGCACAAAGCGTGGAGAAACCCAGCAGTACGGAGCACAAAGCTGCTGAGGAACCAAGCAGTACGTGAAGCTCACAAAGCTTGAGAAACCCCAGCAGTACGTAGCAAAGCTGTAGAGAAACCAAAGCAGTACGGAGCCAACCAAAGCTGTGAGAAACCAAGCGAGTTACGGAGCACAAAGCGTGAAAACCAAGCAGTACGGAGCACAAAGCTGTTGAGAACCAGCAGTACGAGCACACTTGAGAAACCAAGCAGTACGGACACCAAGCTGTTGAGGAAACCAAGCAGTACGGAGACACAAAGCTTGTAGAAACCAGCAGTACGGAGCACAGAGCTGTGGAGTGAAACCAAGCAGTTACGGAGCACAAAGCTGTGAGAAACACAAGCAGTACGGAACACAAAGCTGTGAGAAAACCCGCAGTACGGAGCCAAAGCTTGTGATGAAAATAACCTTCGGATAGCGCAAAGCTGTGAGAAACCAACAGTACGGAACACAAAGTGTAGAGCAACCCAGTGTCCCCAAGCTACGTGAGCCAAAGACTGTGGAGCAAATCACCAGCAGTACGAGAGCTCAAAGCTGTAAGAACCCAGCAGTACGGAGTTCAACAAGCTTGTGAGAAACCAAGCAGTACGGAGCACAAAGCTGTTGAGCGAAACCAAGCAGTACGGAGCACACAAGCTGTGTGAGAACCCAGCAGTACGAGCTTCAATAGCTGTGAGAACAAGCAGTAGGAGCTCAAAGCTGTGAAAACACAGCAGTACGCGGCACCAAAGCTGTGAGAAAACCAAGCATACGGGAGCCACAAGCTGTGAGAAACCACAGCAGTACGGAGCTCAAGCTGTGAGGAACCAGCACGTACGGAGCTCAAAGGGCTTGAGGAAACCAAGCAGTACGGGAGCTCAAAGCTGTGAGAAAGCCAAGCAAGGACGGGCACAAAGCTGTGAGAAACCAGCAGTACGGAGCTCAAAGCTGTGAGAAACCAAGCAGACGGAAGCTCAAAGCTGTGAGAAACCAAGCAGTACGGAGCTCAAAGCTGTGAGAAACCAAGCAGTACGGAGCTCAAAGCTGTGAGAAACCAAGCAGTACGGAGCTCAAAGCAACATAAAGAAGCAATCCTCATGAGTGTCAGGCCAAGGTGTTAACTCCGACAGAAGTCTGCTTCCCGATTAGCAAACCTATTCCCTATATAGTGTACTGTTTTTGGACCACGGCCCACAGAGCTCTACATCAGGAATAGGTTTAGATTTAGGACTCAGAGGTTTCACTCCAGATGATTTATAGTTTGGAGCCAAAGGTATTTGTGGGGGAAGTCGGGGGTTTTTTCCCACCAAGTGTAATAACATTTATTTACTACGCAGAGAAAGGAGGAGCAAACTCTTCCATTTTACATCCTGGGTCCATGTCTCAAGTGGCAACCTGTTCACTATAGAGCCCATTGCATAAGTAGTAAACTATTTACTTAGAGTCATGGGATCCAGAGTGGCGCACCGGTCTAAGGCGTCACTACAGACCCGGGTTCGATCCTGGGCTCTATCAYAACCGGTCCGTAATCGGGAGTCCCACAGGGTAGCACACAATTGGCCGAGCGTCGTCCGGGTTAGGGGAGGGTTTGGCCGGGGTTAAATAAAGGTTAAATAARTAGCGGTGAACTAATGAGTGAATTAAGCCTATATAGTGTGCATTAATTTTGACCAGGACTCCGTTCAAAGGAAGTGCACTATAGATAGGGAATAGGGTGCCATAGGGACCTGGTCTAAAGTAGTGTACTACATAGGGTAGTAGTGCTTTCTACAGGGAATAGGGTGTCATTTAGGACATATACCCTGTGCCTCTTTATCCCTGATTAGCTCCATCCGCCTCTACCAGTACCAGCGAAGACAGACCGATGTCACTCAGTCCACATTAAGATAAGGAACACCCAAGATGAGTGGGGACTCTTGTCAGACAAAGCCTTTTCCTATTGCAGTAGTGTGTGTTGGGGTTGGAAGTGGRCGGGGGGAGGGGTGGAGGTGGGCGGGGGGAGGGGTGGAGCGGACGGGTGTGTTTTGGCAAATTGCACCAGACTCATCTTGGCTACAGGCATCCTCTTTTCTGGGTTCCTGTGTCGGGTTTCCGTCTCTCTCCGGTTGAGTCCAAAATAGGCACCCTAAATTCACTGTAGCGCACTACTTTTGACCAGGGCCCTACACACTACATAGGGAAMAGGGTGCCATTTGGGATGAACACCCAGTCACAGTACAGGGCCTTATCACGCTGCCCTCCTCTCAGTGGCTGCTCCCACCGGTAAGATTTCAGGTGCTGGCCCGGGTCTCCAGGGGAACAGGTGTCCCCTCTGTGTCCGAGTGGCAGGGGTCTCGCTGGGGAGGCCTGGGAAAGGGCAGGTACCGCCACAGAACGGTTCTACCTCAGCGGACAGATAACAGTGGGGGCTTTGAGGAGAGGGACAGATTCAGTTCAATTGGCATGCTTAAAGGTAGGTATCCCAAATGGCACCCTATTCCCTATATATAGTGCACTACTTTAGACCAGAGCCCTATGGCACCCTTTTCCCTATATATAGTGCACTACTTTAGACCAGATCACTATGGCACCCTATTCCTATCTATAGTGCACTACTTTAGACCAGAGCCCTATTGGTTGTTCACTATAAAGTGAAAAAGGTGCAATTTGGGATACATACTAGGACTCTTCATGGAGGTAGCATAGTAAAGGGAAAAAGACAGACAGAGAAATTCTCCCAATGATTCTTAATGGCTGTAGGAGGGGAATGGAGATACTAATGATGGGAAAGAGAGACAAACATGAGTTACCACCTCCRCTGCCAGTCACTCAGACCACCTCCACTACCAGTCACTCAGACCACCTCCACTACCAGTCACTCAGACCACCACCACTACCAGTCACTCAGACACATGAGTTACCACCTCCACCAGCAGTCACTCAGACCACCTCCACTATCAGTCAATCAGACACATGACTTACCAACCTCCACCAGCAGTCACTCAGACCACCACCACTACCAGTCACTCAGACACATGAGTTACCACCTCCACCAGCAGTCACTCAGACCACCTCCACTATCAGTCACTCAGACACATGAGTTACCACCTCCACCAGCAGTCACTCAGACCATGAGTTTACCACCTCCACTACCAGTCACTCCAGACCACCTCCACTATCAGTCACTCACGACACATGAGTTACCACCTTCCACTGCCAGTCACTCAGACACATGAGTTACCAACTCCACTACCAGTCACTCAGACCACCTCCACTACCAGTCACTCAGACCACCTCCACTACCAGTCACTCAGACCACCACCACTACCAGTCACTCAGACCACCACCACTACCGAGTTCACAGTGGTGGGGTCTGAAGTGACTGGTCGTGGGGTGGTCTGAGTGACTGGTAGTGGTGGTGGTCTGAGTGACTGGTCGTGGTGGTGGTCTGAGTGACTGGTAGTGGAGGGTGTCTGAGTGACTGGTAGTGGAGGTGGTCTGAGTGACTGTAGTGAGTTGTACTGCAGTGTGCTGAGGCACTGGCAGTGGAGGTGGTCTGAGTGACTGGTAGTGGAGGTGGTCTGAGTGACTGGTAGTGGTGGTGGTCTAATTGAACTGTTAGTGGAGTTGGTAACTTGTGTGTCTGAGTGACACAGACAAATAGAAAACAGACAAATGAGAAAACAACAAAACAATACAACACATTAGATAATTGAAATCAGATCAAACAAAACAAATTAGTCTCAATAGCCAAACAGATCTGGGTGCATATAGGGGGGTGAATTCAACAGCATTCTGTGAGTTGAGAGGGTGTAGAGGTGAGGGAGAAGTAGAGACAGGTCGATATCTCAGGTGTAGAGGTGAGGGAAAAGTAGAGACAGGTCGATATCTCAGGTGTAGAGGGTGAGGGAGAAGTAGAGACAGGTCGATATCTCACGTGTAGAGGGTGAGGGAGAAGTAGAGACAGGTCGATATCTCAGGTGTAGAGGGTGAGGGAGAAGTAGAGACAGGTCGATATCTCAGTGTAGAGGGTGAGGAGAAGTAGAGACAGGTCGATATCTCACGTGTAGAGGGTGAGGGAGAAGTAGAGACAGGTCGATATCTCAGCGTGTAGAGGGTGAGGAGAGAGTAGAGACAGGTCGATATCTCACGGTGTAGAGGGTGAGGAGAAGTAGAGACAGGTCGATATCTCACGTGTGAGGGTGAGGGAGAAGTAGAGACAGGTCGATATCTCACGTGTAGAGGGTGAGGGAGAAGTAGAGACAGGTCGATATCTCAGGTGTAGAGGGTGAGGGAGAAGTAGAGACAGGTCGATATCTCAGCGTGTAGAGGGTGAGGGAGAAGTAGAGACAGGTCGATATCTCAGTGTAGAGGGTGAGGGAGAAGTAGAGACAGGTCGATATCTCACGTGTAGAGGGTGAGGAGAAGTAGAGACAGGTCTGATATCTCAGGTGTAGAGGGTGAGGGAGAAGTAGAGACAGGTCGATATCTCACGTGTAGAGGTGAGGGAGAAGTAGAGACAGGTCGATATCTCAGGTGTAGAGGGTGAGGGAGAAGTAGAGACAGGTCGATATCTCACGTGTAGAGGGTGAGGAGAAGTAGAGACAGGTCGATATCTCAGTGTATGAGGGTGAGGGAGAAGTAGAGACAGGTCGATATCTCACGTGTAGAGGGTGAGGGAGAAGTAGAGACAGGTCGATATCTCACGTGTAGAGGGTGAGGGAGAAGTAGAGACAGGTCGATATCTCACGTGTAGAGGGTGAGGAGAAGTAGAGACAGGTCGATATCTCACGTGTAGAGGGTGAGAATAGAGATCAGGGATATCTCACGTGTAGAGGTGAGGGAGAAGTAGAGACAGGTCGATATCTCAGGTGTAGAGGGTGAGGGAAGAAGTAGAGACAGGTCGATATCTCACGTGTAGAGGTGAGGGAGAAGTAGAGACAGGTCGATATCTCACGTGTAGAGGGTGAGGGAGAAGTAGAGACAGGTCGATATCTCACGTGTAGAGGGTGAGGGAGAAGTAGAGACAGGTCGATATCTCAGGTGTAGAGGGTGAGGGAGAAGTAGAGACAGTCTGATATCTCACGTGTAGAGGGTGAGGGAGAAGTAGAGACAGGTCGATATCTCAGTGTAGAGGGTGAGGAGAAGTAGAGACAGGTCGATATCTTCAGGCTGTAGAGGGTGAGGGAGAAGTAGAGACAGGTCGATATCTCACGTGTAGAGGGTGAGGGAGAAGTAGAGACAGGTCGGATATCTCACGTGTAGAGGGTGAGGGAGAAGTAGAGACAGGTGATATCTCACGTGTAGAGGGTGAGGGAGAAGTAGAGACAGGTCGATATCTCACGTGTAGAGGGTGAGGAGAAGTAGAGACAGGTCGATATCTCACGTGTAGAGGGTGAGGGAGAAGTAGAGACAGGTCGATATCTCACGTGTAGAGGGTGAGGAGAAGTAGAGACAGGTCGATATCTCAGTGTAGAGTGAGGGAAGAGTAGAGACAGGTCGATATCTCACGTGTAGAGGGTGAGGGAGATAGAGACAGGTCGATATCTCAGGTGTAGAGGTGAGGGAGAAGTAGGACAGGTGATATCTCACGTGTAGAGGGTGGAGGAGAAGTAGAGACAGGTGGATATCTCCGTGTTAGAGGTGAGGAGAGAGTAGAGACAGGTGGATATCTCAGGTAGAGGGTGAGGAGAAGTAGAGACAGTGATATCTCACGTGTAGAGGTGAGGGGAGAAGTAGAGACAGGTGGATATCTCACGTTAGAGGGTGAGGGAGAGTAGAGACAGGTCGATATCTCACGTGTAGAGGGTGAGGGAGAAGTAGAGACAGGTCGATATCTCACGTGTAGAGGGTGAGGGAATAGAGACAGGTCGATATCTCAGTGTAGAGGGTGAGGGAGAAGTAGAGACAGGTCGATATCTCACGTGTAGAGGGTGAGGGAGAAGAGAGACAGGTCGATATCTCAGTGTAGAGGGTGAGGGAGAAGTAAGAGACAGGTCGATATCTCACGTGTAGAGGGTAGGGAGTAGAGACAGGTCGATATCTCACGTGTAGAGGGTGAGGGAGAAAGTAGAGACAGGTCGATATTCAGGTGTAGAGGGTGAGGAGAAGTAGAGACAGGTCGATATCTACGGTGTAGAGGGTGAGGGAGAAGTAGAGACAGGGTCGATATCTCAGGGTGTAGAGGGTGAGGAGAAGTAGAGAAGGTCGATATCTCACGTGTAGAGGGTGAGGAGAAGTAGAGACAGGTGTCGATATCTCAGTTAGAGGGTGAGGAGAAGTAGAGACAGGTCGATATCTCAGTGTAGAGGGTGAGGAGGAAGTAGAGACAGGTCGATATCTCACGTGTAGAGGGTGAGGAGAAGTAGAGACAGGTCGATATCTCAGGTGTAGAGGGATGGGGAGAAGTAGAGAAGGTCGATATCTCACGAGTAGAGGTGAGGAGAGAGAGACATGGATATCTCACGTGTAGAG
Source organism: Salvelinus sp. IW2-2015 (assembly GCF_002910315.2). Taxonomy (NCBI): domain Eukaryota; kingdom Metazoa; phylum Chordata; class Actinopteri; order Salmoniformes; family Salmonidae; genus Salvelinus; species Salvelinus sp. IW2-2015. The sequence continues at coordinate 70,605 of NW_019943791.1, forward strand.
GTGAGGAGAAGTTAGAGACAGGTCGATATCTCACGGTAGAGGGTGAGGGAGAAGTAGAGACAGTAATCTCAGTGTGAGAGTGAGGGAGAAGTAGAGACAGGTCATATTCACGTGTAAGGGTGAGGAGAAGTAGAGACAGTCGAATCTCACGTGTAGAGGGTGAGGGAGAAGTAGAGAAGGTAGATATCTCAGTGTAGAGGTGAGGGAGAAGTAGAGACAGGTCGATATCTCACGTGTAGAGGGTGAGGGAGAAGTAGAGACAGGTGATATCTCAGGTGTAGAGGGTGAGGGAGAAGTAGAGAAAGGTCGATATCTCACGTTTAGAGGTGGAGGAGAAGTAGAGACAGGTCGATATCTCAAGTGTGAGGGTGAGGGAGAAGTAGAGACAGGTCGATATCTCAGGTGTAGAGGGTGAGGGAGAAGTAGAGACAGGTCGATATCTCAGTGTAGGGGGGAGGGAGAAGTAGAACAGGTCGATATCTCAGGTGTGAGGGAGGGAAGATAGAGACAGGTCGATTATCTCACGTGTAGCAGGGTGAGGGAGAAGTAGAGACAGGTGGATATCTCAGTGTAGAGGGTGAGGGAGAAGAGTAGAGACAGGTCGATATCTCCGTGATTAGAGGGTGAGGAGAAGTAGAAGTGGATATCTCACGTGTAGAGGTGAGGGAGAATAGAGACAGGTCGATATTCTATGTAGGGGTGAGGAGAAGTAGAGACAGGTGGATAATCTCACGTGTAGAGGGTGAGGGAGAAGTAGAGACAGGTCGATATCTCACTGTAGAGGGTGAGGAGAGAAGTAGAGACAGTCGATATCTCAGGTGTAGAGGGTGAGGGAGAAGTAGAACAGGTCGATATCTCACGTGTAGAGGGTGAGGGAGAAGTGAGACAGGTCGATACTCACAGGTGTAGGGTGTGAGGAGAAGTAGAGACAGGTGGATATCTCACGTGTTAGAGGTGAGGAGAAGTAGAGACAGGATCATCTCACGTGTAGAGGGTGAGGAGAATAGAGACAGGTGGATATCTCAGGTTAGAGGGTGAGGGAGAAGTAGAGACAGGTGATATCTCACGTGTAGAGGTGGGAGAAGTAAGACAGGGGATACCTACGTGTAGAGGGTGGGAAAGTAGAGACAGGTGGATATCTCACGTGTAGAGGGTGAGGGAGAAGTAGACAGCTGGATATCTCACGTGTAGAGGGTGAGGAGAGTAGAGACAGGTCGATATCTCACGGTGTAGAGGTCAGAGGTAAGAGAAGGTCAATCTCAGGTGTAGAGGTAGAGAGTTAAATATATCAGGGTTGGGAGAGACAGGTGGTTTCTCAGGTGTAGAGGTAGAGATAGTAAAATCTCTCAGTTGTAAGAGAGAGATTTAAATATAATCAGGGGTATAGAGGAAGAGGTAGGTTAAATATTCTCAGGGTTGAGAGGAGAGCTAGAGACAGGCAATATAGCAGGTGTAGAGGTAGAGACAGTAAATATCTCAGTGTTAGGGAGGCTAGAGACAGGCAATATAGCAGGTGAGAGGTAGGACAGGTAATATCTCAGGTGTTGAGGGAGAGCTAGAGACAGGCAATATAGCAGGTGTAGAGGTAGAGACAGGTATATACTCAGGTGTTGAGGAGAGCTAGAGACAGGCAATTAGCAGTGTAGAGGTAGAGACAGGTAAATATCTCAGGTGTTGAGGGGAGGGAGAGAGCAGGTAAAAATATCTCAGGTGTTGAGGGAGAGGGAGGACAGGTAAATATCTCAGGTGTTGAGGGAGAGGTACGGGAGTAAAAATGATCTCAGGTAGAGGGAGAGCAATAGACAGGCAATATAGCAGTGTAGAGTAGAGACAGGTAAATATCTCAGGTGTTGAGGAGAGGTAGGTAAATATCTCAGGTGTAGAGGAGAGCAATAGACAGGCATATAGCAGGTGTAGAGGTAGAGACAGGTAAAATATCAGGGGTAGAGGGAGAGGTTAGGTAATATCTTCAGGTGTAGAGGGAGAGCAATAGACAGGCAATATAGCAGGTGTAGAGGTAGAGAAGGTAAATATCTCAGGTGTTGAGGAGAGGAGAGACAGGCAATATAGCAGGTGTAGAGGGTAGGACAGGTAAATATCTCAGGTGTAGAGGGAGAGGTAGAGACAGGCAATATAGCAGGTGTTAGAGGTAGAGACAGGTAAATATCTCAGGTGTTTGAGGGAGAGGAAGAGCAGGTAAATATCTCAGGTGTGAGGGAGAGGGAGAGACAGGTAAATATCTCAGGTGTAGAGGGAGAGGTAGAGACAGGTCAATATCTCAGTGTTGAGGGAGAGGAGAGACAGTAATATCTCAGGTGTTGAGGAGAGGAGAGACAGGTAATAATCTCAGGTGTTGAGGAGGGAGAGACAGGTAAATATCTCAGTGTTGAGGGAGAGGGAGAGACAGTAAATATCTCAGGTTGAGGGAGGTAGAGACAGAGTCAATATCTCAGGTGTAGAGGTAGAGACAGGTCAATATCTCAGGTGTAGATGTAGAGCTAGACATGTAAAAAAAACTCAGTGTTTTAAGTACGAGAACATCGCTGTTAAATTTCTCATGCAGTGAAGCCAACACCTCTCACACTCATTATACACCAGATCATTTAAGGGTTTGATGCTGAAGTGCTGCTCTATCTTATCTGTAAAGAGGATTGTGGGAATGTTCATTTATATTTGGATGTGATGTTAATGTTTAAACTTGTAAGAGATACACTTCTAAATAATGTCCACGGGCCATTGCCTGTCTAGCTGCTGTGGGACCGTAACATTCAGAAGAGTTCATTTGTTTCGGTTAAATGTAAAAAAATATTACTTTCATAGCAAAAGGCCTATGTACTGTTTTGAAATGTTGTCAAATGTATAGGCGACTTTTTCTTCAGGTTAAGATTTTTACATCATTGACTTCATGTCCACAACAACATTACTGTTATATCAGACCAGTATGACTTGTTATTGTCCCTATAGATTTAGTTAATGTTATATCAGACCAGTATGACTTGTATTGTCCCTATAGATTTTAATGTTATATCAGACCAGTATGACTTGTTATTGTCCCTATAGATTTAGTTAATGTTATATCAGACCAGTATGACTTGTTATTGTCCCTATAGATTTAGTTAATGTTGTTTCAGACCAGTATGACTTGTTATTGACCCTACAGATTTAGTTAATGTTATATCAGACCAGTATGACTTGTTATTGTCCCTACAGATTTAGTTAATGTTATATCAGACCAGTACGACTTGTTATTGTCCCTATAGATTTAGTTAATCATCGAACTATCCCATCTTGTCACTGTGCAGTTTAATGTCTTGTTTTTAAATGAGCCTGCCATACGTGCACTTTGACATAAATCATATTCATACACTCCAGCCAGACCATCAACGAGTCCATCCAACCCTGCAGGAAGACCCGGGGGTCGTCAACAAAGACATTTGGAAATGTCATCAGCTCCTCTCGGCTCCTCTCGCCTCCTCTCGGCTCGAACCCCAAAGAACGCAGTGATAATATATTGAGGGGATTGTCATTAAAAAACAGTTTTCAGGCTCCTTGAGGATTCATTTGCGGTGACCCAGAATGCTGTATTTTCTTAACACAAGCAGCGGCTACTTTGATGCCCTCAGCTTATCCAAACATTGGGAGAGGTGGGTGAGTGAGAGAGGCGGCCACCTCGGTCGGTCCCGCGGAGGATGGCTACGATAAATCATGCTGAAGGCAGCGAGAGCCTGCTCATAAATCGCCCCGCCGGTCCTTAAGGGGAAAAGTTAGGAGAGCACCCCCACCGTCATTTATCAAAACTCTCCCACTCCGGACGTGGAGCAACTAAAACAGTGCGTACATTGGGCTCAGGGTGGGCCTCGGGGCGCAGGGTATCTGTGATGTTAAGCATATCAACCAGCACATAATGACTTCATTCTGCTGTGAGCGATGTGTTGTTCCAGGGATTTTGCCCTGCGGTGCAATAAATAGCAGCGTGTCTAGGGGTGGGCTGAGCTAAAATAACGTTTCCCTCAAGCGGAGACATAGAAAAATGCTTTTGACTGTAAAATGTTGATGTGCCTATGAATCTCAGGAAATTGTGCCAATTAAGTAGACTTTAAAAGGATGGACAACATGATGGAGTCATGAAAAGATGGACACTATTACGTGAATGGAGATCAATGAAGACGTGCACACCAACTGTGATGGAGTCTATGCAAATAATATGACAACATGATGGAGTCCAATGAAAAAACTTGACAACATGAGAGGATCATGAAAGATGACAACGTGATGGAGTCATAGAAAATGGACACGTGATGGAGTCTTGAAAATGGACAACATGATGGAGTCATGAAAAGATGGACAATCGATGATGAGGTCATGAAAAGATGGACAACGTGATGGAGTCATGAAAAGATGACACGTGATGACGATGTGAAAAAGATGGACAACATGATGAGTCATGAAAAGATGGAACCACATGATGGAGTCATGAGAAAGATGGACACATAATAGATGTCATGAAAAGAATTGGAAAAGATGATGGAGTATGAAAAGATGGACAACATGATGGAGTCATGAAAAGATGATGAAAACAACTGATGAGATCATGAAAAAAAATGGAACAACATGAATGGGTGTCATGAAAAGATGGACAACATGATGGAGTCATGAAGAATGGACAATACAGATAATGATGAGTCATGAAAAGATGGACAGCATGATGGAAGTCATGAAAAGATGGACAAGATAATGGAGTCATGAAAAGCTGGAACAATGATGGAGTCATGAAAAGACGGACAACATGATGGAGTCATGAAAAGATGGACAACATGATGGAGTCATGAAAAGCTGACAACATGATGAGTCATGAAAAGATGGACAACTATGATGGAGTCATGAAAAGATGGACAACATATGGAGTCGATGAAAGAGACAATGATGGACATAAGAAAGATGGACAAATGATGGAGTCATGAAAAGATGGACAACATGATGGAGATCATGAAAAGATGGACACATGATTGATCATGAAAAAGATGGACAACATGATAAAGGGAGTCATGAAAAAGAATGGACAGACATAATGGAGTCATGAAAAGATGGACAACATGATGGAGTCATGAAAAGATGGAAACATAAATGGAGTCATGAAAAGATGGACAACATGATGGAGTCATGAAAAAGATGGACAACGTCATGGAGTCATGAAAAGATGGACAACGTGGATGGAGTCAGAAAAGATGGACAGCATGATGGAGTCATAAAAGATGGACAAGATGATGGAGTCATGAAAAGCTGGACAATATGATGAAGTCATGAAAAGATGGACAACATGATGGATCATGAAAAATGGACAACGTGATGGAGTCATGAAAAGACGGACAAGGTGATGGAGTCATGAAAAGACGGACAAGGTGATGGAGTCATGAAAAGACGGACAACGGATGGCGTCATGAAAAGATGGACAACGTGATGGAGTCATGAAAAGATGGATAACGTGATGGAGTCATGAAAAGATGGACAACGTGATGGGATCCGAAATATTGGTTCCATTGGGATGCAACCATTGGTTTTTTCAGGTTAAGATTTAAATATCTCAGAGACTGACTATAGGTCTACTTGTAAATGTATAGATTAATAAACTGTATGATAGGAAATTGACATCATGTGGTGTAAATGCTATATTCACACCTCATCACAGTTTTGTTACAGTTTAGCTCAAGACTGATGTCTGTCAGTCAACGCTAACATCCATAGCTCTAACCCTTGTTAGGTTTCCTCAGGAGAGACAGACAGCAGAGATAGACAGGAGAGACAGACAGGAGAGACATACAGGAGAGGACAGACGAAAGACAGACAGAAGGGGATGTAGGATGTATGGGATAATCGCATGGGAATTTCTTGGACGTAGTCAAATGTGTTTCCATATGTTGGCTTGATACCGTTTCCAATTACTGAGCGGTCCTCTTTACCCTCACAGTCTCTACTGGACACACCACGCACACCAACCCCACACACACACACCACCACACCACACACACACACACACACACACACACACACACACACACACACACACACACACACACACAACACACGCACACACACAGACACACACACACACACACACACACACACACACACACACACCACACACACACCACACACACAACACACACACACACACACGATCACCACCTACAACACAAACACTGATTTGAGAAGTATGCTCATCTTGGGTCTCCATTTCGTATCCAGCCACGCTACCCATGTAGGGTAGGTATGAAGAGAAGATGGAGAAGAACGAACAGACACAACAACGTGTACCCTACCCTGGCCAAGCTGACTCTAACCTCTCCTTGCTTTTTACCCCCCCCCCATCTTTAATATTGCAGGAAGATTTTGGGTTCTATCAGTTTAATTGTTTGTATCATTTCTAATCCCCGTTATTCATTTGATTATTGTTATTATTATTATTAGAAACAAAATGTACTCTACCATCCCTCCCCTGATTGGAGTAAACTAACGGACAACAATACTATTTACAGTTATTACTGTATGTGTAGTTAAATACTTATACATATATACAGTGTATTATAAAAGTATTCAGACCCCTTGACTTTTTCCCACATTTTGTTACGTTACAGCATTATTCTAAAATGTATTAAATTAAATGTTTTCCTCATCAATCTACACACAACAACACGTAATGACAAAACGAAAACAGGTTTGAAGAATAATAAAAAAATATTACATAAAAATAGAAAAGTTTACAAGCCTTTTGCTTTGAGATTTGAAATTGAGCTCAGGTGCGTCCTGTTTCCATTGATTCTTGAGATTTTTCTACAACTTGATTAGAGTCCAACCTGTGGTAAATTCAATTCATTGGACATGATTTGGAAAGGCACATACCTGTCTATATAAGATCCCACAGTTGACAGTGCACGTCAGAGCAAAAACCAAGCCATGGGGTTGAAGGAATTGTCCGTAGAGCTCCGAGACAGGATTGTGTTGAAGCAAGAGACGGAACTTCAATCAACTTTCCAGAATTTTCCTCAGTAGTATCAGCACTATCAACGTTCCCCTTAGCTGTAGGAATTCTGATCAAATCAATGTAGTCTTTGCCACTTTTAATGCAACGTACCGAAACAAAACGAGCTACGCAAATTATTTTGTTGTAGCAGAACACATCGGAGTAGAATTCTATCGCATTCACAGGTACGACTCATGCCATTACTCTACACAGACCAATATAACCAATCAGAGCTGCAGTAGGACCTATATGCAAATCGACCATTGCCTTATATGGATCTGTGACGTTCACTTTAAACTGGACTGTGTTTACAGCATGAGAGGTCGCGATTAGATGTGCTTGTTTTGAGATCAAAGTGAGAGCTACATGTAAGTGAGTTATTAGCCCAGTTATAGCTAATTTCGAGTCAGCAATAGGGGAGTGATTGCTTCCTACAAGAGCACAAAACGTTTGCATTTCTAGGCATCTTTGAAAAACAAGTCAGGTTAAAAAAAGGTGAAAAGCTTTTGTTCTGTCTTAAAGGGTTAGTGTTGTATTTTAAGACAATAGGCATAGGGTAGCATAATTTGTCAGAATTTCTGTAATATATATTTTTGAATTTAACTAGGCAAGTCATTTAAGAACAACTTCTTATTTACAATGACTACCAACCGGGGAACAGTGGGTTAACTGTCTTGCTCAGGGGCTGAACAACAGATTTTTACCTCGTTTTCTCAGGGATTTGATCCAGCAACGTTCGGTTACTGGCCCAACCAGTAGGCTACCTGCAACTCCCGTAATGATATGGGAATGATAATTAATGTTATTTTGTAAAGTGGTTTCWTGCATCAAACAACACAACAACATATTCAGCCACCTCCTTGTCTGAAGGACAAGTGGATAAACAGGTTAATGTGCATTTCAAAAGTCTCATGGAATGTAGGCCTCATTGAACACCACACATTGTCTGCTACTGTAGGCTGAATGATAGAACAGCTATTTCCATGTTATAATGTTATGGGATGCATTTTCTCAATTGTTTTTGATGGTAGGCCACTCTGGTAGGCCCTACATTATGATTAAATAGCCAAAGTAACTTACTTGGCCAATGTTAAAACTGGCAACTTAAATCTCAGTGTTCACAGTAAACGAGGCACCGGAAGACACGCACAGAATTTTCACAAATGTTCAAGTTTGCTCTCAGCAGACCTGAAATCTGCTCTGTGCCGATAAAAAAAACTTTGAGCGAACATCGGTTCCGGATGCTTCAGCTTTGTAGCCCCTGTGATGTGTCTGGGTTTCCCCGTCTGTCTGTGCTGCAATCCTTGGAGACGTATTTTGCGACTTATTCCCATCCATCATCCCCGTCCACAACGCCCTAGTAAGCCGCGAGGCGCTCATGTTAACCCTAGTGGATGTTAGGATATTGCCATGGAAATAAATGTTGCCGTAGTTCAACCTTTTCCATTACGCCCAGCACACGTCGTCATTCACCAGGGTCTGCCCAAATGGCACCCTACTCCCTATAGTGCATACTTTTAACCAGAACACTGTCCCAAACTAGATTATTTTGCCAAGTCTTAAACTATACAATGAAGTCCCTAATAGACACCTGATGCTGGGATCGGCGTCCCGGTAACGGGACAGTTGTAAATCATGCGGCGCCTTATGTCACCATCGCAGATTTTAGAGAAACAACAAATGTCGGTACATATTAGTGTTTTATATCGGCTGAATGCTTAGATTCTTGTTAATATAACTGCACTGTCCAATTTACAGTAGCTATTACTGTGAAAAAATGCCATGCTATTGTTTGAGGAGAGCTCCTAACAACAAAACACTTTTTTTCAATATATATATATATGTATATACAGTGGGTAGAACAAGTATCTGATACACTGCCGATTTTGCAGGTTTTCCTACTTACAAAGCATGTAGAGGTCTGTAATTTTTATCATAGGTACACTTCAACTGTGAGACACGGATCTAAACAAAAAAAATCCAGAAAATCACATTGTATGATTTTTAAGTAATTAATTTGCATTTTATTGCATATATATGTGTGTATCATCTCAACTCCTATCAACTCCTCTACCTCATGTCACCTACTTGTTGTGTGTATGTATCCATATATATATATATATGTGTGTGTATCATCCATATATTTATTTGTATAGATTCTTATACCATTCCTTTATTAATATTTGTGTGTTGAAGGTAGTCGTTGTGAAATTGTTAGATTACATGTTAGATATTACTGCACAGTTGGAACTAGAAGCACAAGGATTTCGCTACACTCGCATTAACATCTGCTAACCATGTGTATGTGACCAATAACATTTGATTTGATTTGATATGTACTGACATGTATGTGTAACCGATGCACACACACACACACACACACACACACATAAAAAACACACACACACGACATGTTAATGTTTTTAAATATATGTAAATTGTAAAGTCTTTGTAATGTCTTTTTAGTTATGTGTCAGTGCCCAGTAAGACCAGCTATTGCCAATGTCATCAGCTAACAGGGAACCTAATAAATGAAATCAAAATCCTCTGCTTTTACAAGGTGACAAAACTCTCTCAGTGTCTGTGTGCAGCTGACATCCCTGTGTGATCTGTAGAATACACAGAGAAACACAGACACACACAGAAAAACACACACACTAAGGCGTAAGCACACACACACACACACTTCGACATAAACACACTTCAACACTCACACACACAGGCGTGTGCACATTGTTATCTGCAGCGAGGGCCATTAAACTGACCCGGCCATGTGGAAAAGGCATAGAGTTTTAATTACCCAGCTATCTCAGCTTTGGGGCCTAAAAACCACCTCCCCCTGTCTCCCTGTCTCAGCCCACCTCCCTCTCTGTCTCCCTGTCTCAGCCCACCTCTCTCCATGTCTCCCTGTCTCAGCCCACCTCCCTCCCTGTCTCCCTGTCTCCCCGTCTCAGTCTGTGTGAAATACAGAGGAGAGAAAGTGAAGCTGACTGTTAGGTCCAGCATGTCAGTCAGTGCCGACTAGAGTCACTGCATGTGGTGAGACAAAGCCGAATGTTAATACAGTGGTGGAAGAGGCAAGTGGTATACCTGAGTAAAAGTAAAGATACCTTAACTTCTTGAGAATACAGGGGGTGCTATTTTCCCATTAGCATAATTTGCTCTACAGATTAAACTGCCTCTTATTCAATTATTGCTCTTACTATATGCATATAAATAATACCATTGGATAGAAAACAATCTCTAGTTTCTAAAACCGTTTCAATTTTGTCTCTGAGTGATACAGAAGTCATTTGACAGCACTTTCC
>NW_019943791.1:86936-94442 GCF_002910315.2 Salvelinus sp. IW2-2015
AAAACTATCCAGAGACTAAATAAAATATATATAGCCACTAACACAAGAACAACTTCATAAGATGACAGTCTGATAACATATTTATGGTATAGCATAGTTTTTTTTTGGAAAAATGTGCATTTTTCAGGTATAAATCACAGTTCTACATTGCAGCTGCAATCTGAAATAGTGCTGACCCAGCCAGAACAATTACAGAGACCAACGTCATATAACGATTTACTCTTCTTAAAACATTTCAGAAAAATACACAGCGTACAGATATTGAAAGCCAACATCTGGTGAATCCAAACAATATTTCAGATTTATGAAATGTTTTATAACGAAAACAAAATGTAGCGCTAAATTAGCATAGTCTATACCAGGCAGATTCGGCTAGGCGCCCACGGCCAGTTCACATGCACAACAGATATGATATAACATCGTAAATTGGGTCTTACTATGGCTGATCTTTCATCAGAATGTTGATCAAAGTGTCCTTTGTCAAGATGAGTCGTTGGTTCCGTTCAGAATTGTTCCTTTCCCACTCCATTTAGCACAGGTACCGGTCGAGTGGCAACGGATCTCTCAACCGTAAATAAATTCAGACAACGGAACACCCACAAAACTCCCGAAAAATTCAAATAATCTGATTAAACTATATTGAAAAAACATACATTACGATGATCTGGTCACATGTATAAAACAAACTTCGAGACGGAGATAGTTTTCATCCATAATGGCCGCACAACGGAAGACAATCGCAGCTACAAGTCGCACGATTTAGACAACCGGAAGATTTCGGTCACGCCAAAGAATTAGCTCTCATTTCACGTCAGTCCAGATAAACAAGATATTTTTCCTCTGACGTCCTCTTGACACCCAGAGGAAGGCCAATGAGGTGTGTTTCGGGTCATAGGGGCACGACCATATATAGGCAGAGCGTTGAAGCTGGCATACACATCTTGCTTTTTCTTTCTTGGTTCATAGAATAAGAGCTGTTTCAACCAGAGGTCTGGCAGAATGCCATGAGCCCAGTCATGCTCGCGCCCGTGAGAGTTAGCTGCGTTCCCTTTCTATTCTGAAGATAAAGGCATTCTCCGGTTGAAACATTATTGAAGATTTATGATAAAAACATCCTATAGATTGATTCTATACATCGTTTGACATGTTTCTACGAACTGTAATTACATTTTTTTACTTTTCGTCTGGCCGTTGTCATATCTATCCCGTTAACGGGATCTCAGCCATATTAAATATCAAAAGTAAATAGAATTGCAAAAATATATTTAAGTATCAAAAGTAAAACTATAAATCATTTCACATTCCTTATTTTAGGCAAAACAGACAGAACAATTGTATTTTTTCATTTTCTTTTCATTTACGGATAGCCAGGGGCACACTCCAACACTCAGACATCATTTACAGATAGCCAGGGGAACACTCCAACACTCAGACATAATTTACAGATAGCCAGGGGCACACTCCAACACTCAGACAGCATTTACAGATAGCCAGGGGCACGCTCCAACACTCAGACATCATTTAAAAACAAAGCATTTGTGTTTAGTGAGTCCACCAGATCAGAGACAGTAGACCAGGGATGTTCTCTTGATAAGTGTGTGAATTTTACAATTTTTCCTGTCCTGCTAAGACTTTGAAATGTAAGGAGTACTTTTGAGTGTCAGGGTAAATATATGGAGTAGAAAGTACAATATTTTCTTTATGAATGTAGTGAAGTAAAAGTTGTCAGAAACTATAAATAGTAAAGTACAGAAACCCCCCCAAAAAGACTTAAGTAATATATTTAAGTGTTTTTACTTAAGTACTTTACACCACTGTGTCGCGCCCTGACCAGAGTTTGCTTTGTATGTTTTATGTTTTGGTTGGTCAGGGTGTAATCTGAGTGGGCATTCTATGTTGTTTGTCTATTTCTGTGTTTGGCCTGATATGGTTCTCAATCAGAGACAGGTGTTTTGCGTTGTCTCTGATTGGGAACCATATTTAGGTAGCCTGTTTTGTATTGTGGGTTGTGGGTTATTGTCTATGTCTACACGTTGGTTGCTCGTGTCTGCACTTTCGTTATATAGCGTCACGTTCGTTTTATTGTTTTGTAAGTTTGTTTAGTGTTTTTTGTCTTCGTTAAATAAATCAAGAATGTATTCATTCCACGCTGCGCTTTGGTCAGATCCTTACTCCCCCTCAGACGAGGAGGATTACGACGTTCGTGACACACTGTGTAAATACAGAGTATGTTTATAGCTGTTCACTTGACATGTATTGCTAATCTGAGTAAGAGAAAACCCCCCTGAAATGGAAAAAAGGAATGGGATCATATTGGCAGTTTACGAAACATATACACCATTCCGCAGACGGATTTGGCAGTAATGACCTCCTTCCTTCTTCCTCCTTAATCCTTCTCCACTCCTCTTTCCTTTTCTTTCTCCTTTACTTCTAATTTTTTGTCTGCCCTCTCCTTTCTCCTCCCTGCTTCCTGCATCCTGCTGCTCCCTCTCGCTCACCTCTCTCCGTCGCCTCCCTGCCTGCTCTGCTCTCCTCGTCTCACCTGCCTTGCCCTGCAGCCTCACTCTCTCGCTCCTGCTGCCTCTCTGCTGCCTCCCTCTCTCCCTGCCTCCTTGCCCCCCTCCTAGCTCCTCCTGCCTCCCTCCCCCTCTCCCTGCCTCCTCCTGCTCCCCCTGCCTGCCTCCCTGCTGCCCTAGCTCCCTGCCTCAAGTCCTGTGCGCCTACTACGTCTTCGTCCTCCCTCATCTCCTGCGCTGCCTCCTGACTCCTGCTGCCAGTCGCTGTCTGTCTACGTCTAACGCACTAGCTGTCTAAACTGGCTCCCAACTCATCTGTCTGTCTCCGCGGTCTGTATTGTCCTGTCTGGAAGTCTCCCCCTCTCCGCACCGTCCGTCCGTTCCGTTCGGTCCGCTTCTACTGTCTTCTGCGAACCCCTTCCTCATCATCCTCCTGAAACCAAACAGACAGTCCTATTGGTGTCCAACTAGGAAACTGACAAAAAAATTGCATAATTTTCACGGGGAGGGAGGAAATTGTGTAAAACCATGTGAGGACAGAGAGCTGTGCCGTTCCAAATGGCACCTATTGCAAATTTAGTGCACTGTTTTGACCAGAACCCCTATAGCCTATTACTACGTGCCCTGGTCAAGAAAGTGCAAACGAAACAGAACAGGAATAGGCGGCATTGGGAAGCTGTCCTGCTGTAACCCTAGCCCTCTGGCTGCTGCTCTTGGGTCCACCCAGTCACCGGACTGCCAGAAGTAGCAGAGTAATGTCAAGTGGGATGACAGTGGAGGAGGAAAAGAGGGAGGAACAACAGAGGAGGAAACCAGGAGGAGAAGAGACAGGGAGGGACGAGAGAGAAGGACAGAGGAGGAAAGGAGGAGGAAACAGAGAGGAGGAAAAAGGTCACCATCTGGTTGATCTTATTTCTATGTCTCCCCTCTCACACGACCACTCGAAGAGAGAGAAGATAGAGAGGAGAAGCCCAATGAACGAAGGACCAAGAGTCACGTCACAGGAGAGAGAGAAGAGAGAGAAGCGAGAGAGAGAGAGAAGAGAGAAAGAGAGGACGGAGAGAGAGAGTAGAGAGAGAGAGAAGAAGGAGAGAGAGAGCGAATATGAGAGAAGAGAGAGGGGAGAGTGATAGTAGGAGAGGGGTCAGGCAGGTATAGATTGACTTTGAAATGTCTTATTCTTTTGGATCTTCTGTGGTGTATGTTTACTGTTAATTTTTAATGTTTATTTTCACTTTTGTTTGTTATCTATTCAGTTCTTTGCAATGTTAACATATGCTTCCCATGCAATAATGTCCCTTGAAGAATGAAGTGAGTCAGAGAGACCTGACCACCGTCAGACGTCACATCCCAGTATCAGTGAACCACATCTCTAATCTATTGTTTCTGAGTTATTCATTGAAAAAAAATGTTTTTCACACAAGTAACCTAAGTCAAAACCATTAGCTGGTTTAATTTTCTTGAACCTAACTCACAATGAGTTTTGCTGGTTTTAGTTTGTATTTCTAAACGACTGATATTAGGCCTGCATCAAGCATCAGGTACATGCTTTTATGATTCTGATGCTTACTTACATACTGAAGGACCGCTTTTTCGGCATTGTACGGTCCCTTACTCAGACGTCGTGGGACTGTTTTTTCAACTCGCCAGAGGCTGCGCAGCACGGGGCAGATGATTCATCGAATCGAGAAGTCTTCGGATTTCGGTTTCGTTTATAATAATGTTGTCCGCTGTCACCCGATCATTTCAAGATGGGGAATGGATATCTATTGAATGTAAAAAACATACAAGATAACATGAATGTGGGCGACAGCGTAGCCTAGTGGTTAGACATTGTCTGGACTACAGTCTAGCTCGAAGAGGTGCAGAGAATCCACAGAGCGCCGAAGAGTCTAACATCTGTTGTTCTGCCCTGACAAGGCAGCTTAATAGCCACTGGTTCCTAGGGTGTCCATTGCCAAGATGAATTTGTTCTTAAGTGACTTGCCTAAGGTTACAATAAGATTATAAAAATGACATGGCCATTTCTCCCTAACAGAAAAGCCTTTGAAGATGAAACGTGGTGAGCATAGGTTTGGCCTAATGGGCTTTTAGCCCAGAAACAAGATGGCGTGAGGCCATGCCGTGATTTTTTGAGTTAAACTTCTTATGGCTGAAGGGGCAGTTATTTGAGTAGTGTGGATGAAAGGTGACCCATATCAAACGGCCTGCTCCTTCAGTCATCAGTTGCTCATATTTGCATATTATTATTAGTATTGGATGTAAAACACATCTAAAGTTTCTCAACCTGTTCTGAAAATTATGTCTCGTGGAATTAACATAACTCAAATTGGCAAGGCAAACTCCTGAGTTGAAATTCCAAAAACAGGAAGTCAGACGAATCTGAGCTGTGTAATGTTTGCACCAGAGTCCTAAAAGAAATCCCCCTTTGAGCTTACTTAAGGATGTTGCTCTGCCTAGGGGTTCCACTCGATGTTCAACCATTCATAGAATTCCAATTGAGACTTTCTATGAATGATTTGTGTGGGAGAGAATGATAGCAGAATCAGTCAGGTGTCCACAAGCGCCATTGTTCTGATCAATCTTTTTTCTCCGTGAAGTCCACTTACCGTTCCATTGCTCCGAGCAAGAAGGTACTCTCCGGTTGGAACTTTATTGAAGTATACTGGTTAAAAACATCCTAATGAATTGATTTGTGTACTTCAGTTCGAAAATGTTCTTCGACCGTATATCACTTTTGAAGTTTTTGTCGCGATATAACCTGACTAGATTAAGTTTGGATATGTAACCGAAGCGCTAGAAAAAGAAGGTATTTTGGAGATAAATAAACCTGGTTTTTTTCGAAACAAAACAACATTTATCTGTGGACCTGGGGATTCCTGGTGTGCTTCTTGAATGTAGGAATATCAAAGGTAAGGGAATATTTATCATATATTCTTCTGTTTATTGTTGGACGCCATCTTTGGGGCTGTGGTGTTTTACTTTTGAGCGCCGTCTCAGATTATAGCGTGGGTTTTCTTTTTTTTCGTAAAGTTTTTTTGTCAATCTGACACAAAAAGCGGTTACATTAAGGAAGGTATAATCTATAATTCCATTGTATACTTGGGTATTATCATCTTATTTTTATGAGTATTTTCTGTTGAAACGATGTGGCTAGCTAAATTCAACTTGCATGTTTTTTGCCCAGTAGTGAATCTAGTCGCCTCATGTAATCAGATTTTTTAAATATGAATTTAATCAAACAAAACATGCATCGTATTGTGTAACATGAAGTCCTATGAGTGGTCATCTGATGAATAATCGAAGGTTAGTGATCTAATTTTATCTTCTAATAATCTGGGTTTTTTTTTTTTGGCTACAGAAAAATGGCTTGATGATTATTGTTGGGTTTTTGTGGTGAACCCTAATAATCGGTTTGTAGTGCTTTCGCTAGAAAAGCTATTTGAAATCGGACACTTTGGTGGGTTAACAACAAGATTACCTTTAAAATGATATAAAACACAATGACATGCAAGGAATTTTAATTATGAGGATTTCTGTTTTTTAATATGGCGCCCCTGCACTTCGACTGGCTGTTGTCAACGATCCCGTTAACGGAACTTGCAGCCATAAGAAGTGGCCAATTTTTCTGGGATTTAACGTTCAAAAACGAAATATAGCGCTATGAACCTACGGTGTCAGGAAAAAGAACGAGTCCATTTATGTATCGTAATTTACATGAGAAATCGTCCAATGTACAATTGGGATGTAAAATATATATATATATATTTTTAAGTAACAGATCCAGTTGCAGCATGTTCAGACGAATCTGTTAAGGTGGTTTCGGAGCTTTACATGATTCTGTGATTTTCTGTGATTTTCTGAAATAACACACACTCACTCAACCGTCTGTAAATAAGTCAGTTCTTAACGTAAAGACTTAAAACTAAGAATTCTGTAAGAGCCTACCCCAGGGAGGATATGTGTTCACTTTCAGTTCCTGTGTCAACCGGAAGTGCCTTCATTGGGGTCATAGGGCTGTTTCAAAGGGTTAAAACAGGTCAGATCTTTCCAAAACTTCATATGTGTGATTAGGCAACCCTCATGAACTTAAATCAGTAATTTCTTCCCACAGATGTCAAAGAAAAAACTCTCTCACACACAAACACACACACACACACATCAGGTGGAGTGACCACGTGACACACATGGGGCATGATGCACTGTCATTTGACGTTTTTCAAAAAATATTTCAAAAAACAGGAGTCCCACTTCTCTTTCATCATACATAACAAATAGACATTCTAGGTTGATTCAGGCGCTTAACATAGTGAGACATATCATTTGGCAGTATAAATGCCATTTGGACATGGGTTCGGAAGCCGATTTCATATGATATATATGGCAAATGGACATAACATCCTGATTTGGCACTTTCAATACTTTCATATTGCATTTGGACTTTTCTTATGGCATTTGGCCATGGTTCACTGACTTTGACTTCGACTTTTACTTTCTATGATATCATATTGCAAATGGACATAACATCCTGATTGGCACTTTCAATACTTTCTTTGCATTTGGACATTTCTTATGGTATTTGGCAATGGTCACTGACTTTTGACTTCGACTTTTGACTTCCTATGATATCATATTGCAAATGGACAAAACATTGCCTTATGGACAAGTTAAAAAAATATGACAATAAAATATGACAAAGGTATGTTCATACAGTTCTTATACATGTATAATTGACAACAAAAAAAATTGAAAGAATTTTAAAAACGGTCCAGAAAGCACTTTTTAGAGGGTGATATGTTTATTTTTTTCAATTTTCTAAATTTGACACTTAGGTCTTGACTGATGTCCATTTGCAAACTGAAAAATAATGGTGGAGCGCGCTCGCCATTCTATGGGATTTTTGCTTATGACTCTTGGCATTTGCCATATGATATTTGCCATAAGCTTTGAATGATGTGCCGTCCATATTGAGTGGTATTTGCATGGTGTC
>NW_019943791.1:94467-102105 GCF_002910315.2 Salvelinus sp. IW2-2015
AAAAGTGATGACTGAGTGTTGGAGTGTTCCCTGGCTATCCGTAAATGAAAGAAAACATGAAAAAAAACAATTGTTCTGTCTGTTTTGCCTAAAATAAGGAATGTGAAATGATTTATAGTACTTAATACGGCTGAGATCCGTTAACGGGATCGATATGACAACAGCCAGACGAAAAGTCAAAGTCATTACAGTTCGTAGAAACATATCAAACGATGTATAGAATCAATCTTTAGGATGTTTTTATCATGAATCTTCAATAATGTTTTCAACCGGATATTCATTTGTCTTTAGAATAGAAAGGGAACGCAGCTAACTCTCCACGGCGCGCAGCATGACTGGGCTCATGGCATTCTGCCAGACCTCTGGTTGAAACAGCTCTTATTCTCTCCCCCTTCACAGTAGAAGCCTGAAACAAGGTTTTAAAGACTGTGACATCTAGTGGAAGCCTTAGGAAGTGCAATCGGACCAAATGTCCACTGTATATTGGATAGGCAAAGACTTGAAAACCTACTAACCTCAGATTTCCCACTCTGCTTGGATTTTGTCTCAGGTTTTTGCCTGCCATATGAGTTCTTTATACTCACAGACATCATTCAAACAGTTTTAGAAATTTCAGAGTGTTTCTTATCCACATCTAATAATAGTATGCATATATTAGGAACTGGGACTGAGTAGCAGGCAGTTTACTCTGGGCACCTTATTCATCCAAGCACCTCAATACTGCCCCTCATCCATAAGAAGTTTTAAATGCATTTATTAAATCCAAATACTTTTAGACTTTTACTCAAGTAGTATTTTACTGGGTGACTTTCACTTTTACTTGAATCATTTTCTATTAACTTCTCACGAGTCACCACCCTGATCCGGTAGCACCCCCCACCCCACTGAGTAGCATAGCTAGCATAGCGTCACAAGTAACTTGTAGCATCTAAATATCATTAAATCACAAGTCAAGACACCAGATGAAAGATACAGGTCTTGTGAATAAAGCCACCATTTCAGATTTTTAAATGTTTTACAGGGAAGACACAATATGTAAATCTATTAGCTAACCACGTTAGCAAAGGACACAATATTTTTACTCCAACAGCTTTTTCCTGCGTCAGGTAGCTATCACTAATTCGACTAAATAAAAATATATATAGCCACTAACCAAGAAACAACTTCATAAGATGACAGTCTGATAACATATTTTTGTAATTTTGTTTTTGGAAAAATGTGCATTTTTCAGGTATAAATCACAGTTCTACATTGCCTGCACTCTGAAAAGTGTGACCCAGCCAGAACAATTACAGAGACCAACGTCATATAACGAATTACTCATCTTAAAACATTTCAGAAAAATACACAGCGTACAGATATTGAAACGCCCATCTGGTGAATCAAACAATATTTCAGATTTATGAATGTTTTATAACGAAAACAAAATGTAGCGCTAAATTAGCATAGCTATACCAGGCAGATTCGGCTAGGCGCCCACGGCCAGTTCACATGCACAACAGATATGATATAACATCGTAAATTGGGTCTTACTATGGCTGATCTTTCATCAGAATGTTGATCAAAGTGTCCTTTGTCAAGATGAGTCGTTGGTTCCGTTCAGAATTGTTCCTTTCCACTCCATTTAGCACAGGTACCGTCGAGTGGCACGGATCTCCAAACGTAAATAAATTCAGACAACGGAAACACCACAAAACTCCCGAAAAAATTCAAATAATCTGATTAACATAATTGAAAAACATACATTACGATGATCTGGTCACATGTATCAAACAAACTTCGAGACGGAGATAGTTTTCATCCATAATGGCCGCACAACGGAAGACAATCGCAGCTACAAGTCGCACGATTTAGACAACCGGAAGATTTCGGTCACGCCAAAGAATTAGCTCTCATTTCACGTCAGTCCCAGATAAACAAGATATTTTTCCTGACGTCCTCTTGACACCCAGAGGAAGGCCAATGAGTGTGTTTCGGGGTCATAGGGGGCACGACCATATATAGGCAGAGCGGTGAAGCTGGCATACACATCTTGCTTTTTCTTTTTGGTCATGGAAAGTGCTGTCAAATGACTTCTGTATCACTCAGAGACAAAATTGAAACGGTTTTAGAAACTAGAGATTGTTTTCTATCCAATGGTATTATTTATATGCATATAGTAAGAGCAATAATGAATAAGAGGCAGTTTAAATCTGTAGAGCAAATTATGCTAATGGGAAAATAGCACCCTGTATTCTCAAGAAGTTAAGGTTTTTTTTACTCAGGTTACCACTTGCCTCTTCCACCACATGTATTAACATTCGGCTTTGTCTCACCACATGCAGTGACTCTAGTCGGCACTGTACTGACATGCTGGACCTAACAGGCAGCTTCACTTTCTCTCCTCTGTATTTCCACACACGACTGAGACGGGGAGACAGGGAGACAGGGAGGAGGTGGGCTGAGACAGGAGACATGGAGAAGGGTGGGCTGAGACAGGAGGGACGAGGGAGGTGGGCTGAGACAGGGAGGACAGGGGGAGGTGGGTTTTATGGCCCCAAGCTGAGATAGCTGGTGTATAAAACTCTATGCCTTTTCCACATGGCCGGGTCAGTTTAATGGCCCTCGCTGCAGATAACAATGTGCACACCGCCTGTGTGTGTGAGTGTTGAAGTGTGTTTACGCCTTAGTGTGTGTGTTTTTCTTGTGTGTGTCTGGGTTTCTCTGTGTGTTCAACAGATCACACAAGGATGTCAGCTGCGCACAGACACTGAGAGTTTTGTCACCTTTGTAAAAGCAGAGGATTTTGATTTCATTTATTAGGTTCCCTGTTAGACCGATGACATTGGCAATAGCTGTCTTACTGGCACTGACACATAACTAAAAGACATTACAAAGACTTTACAATTTACAATATTTAAAAACATTAACATGTCGTGTGTGTGTGTTTTTAGTGTGTGGTGTTGTGTGTGTGTGTGTGGCATCGACACATACATGTCAGTACATATCAACATAATCAAATGTTATTGGTCACATACACATGGTTAGCAGATGTTAATGCGAGTTACAGATAGCCAGGGGCACACTCCAACACTCTGACATCATTTACAGATAGCCAGGGGTCCAGTCCAACACTTAGACATCATTTACAGATAGTCAGGGGTGCGCTCCAACACTCAGACATCATATAAAACAAAGCATTTGAGACAGTAGACCAGTGATGTTCTCTTGATAAGTGCGTGAATTTTACAATTTTCCTGTCCTACTAAGACTTTGAATTGTAAGGAGTACTTTTGGGTGTCAGGGAAAATATATGGAGTAGAAAGTACAATATTTTCTTTATGAATGTAGTGAAGTAAAAGTTGTCAGAAACTATAAATAGTAAAGTACAGATACCCCTCAAAAAAGACTAAAGTAATATATTTAAGTGTTTTTACTTAAGTACTTTACACCACTGTGTAAATACAGAGTATGTATATAGCTGTTCACTTGACATTTATTGCTAATCTGAGTAAGAGAAAACGCCCCTGAAATGGAAAAAAATGAATGGGATCATATTGGCAGTTTAC
This sequence comes from Salvelinus sp. IW2-2015, assembly GCF_002910315.2. Classification (NCBI taxonomy): domain Eukaryota; kingdom Metazoa; phylum Chordata; class Actinopteri; order Salmoniformes; family Salmonidae; genus Salvelinus; species Salvelinus sp. IW2-2015. Next base: position 98,016 of record NW_019943791.1, read on the forward strand.
GAAACATATACACCATGGCAAATACCACTCAAATGGACGGCAGATCATTCAAAGCTTATGGCAAATATCATATGGCAAATGCCAAGAGTCATATAGCAAAAATCCCATAGAATGGCGAGCGCGCTCCACCATTATTTTTCATGTTGCAAATGGACATCAAGTCAAGACCTAAGTGTCAAATTTAGAAAATTTGAAAAAAATAAACAATTTATCACCCTCTTAAAAAGTGCTTTCTGGACCGTTTTTTAAAATTCTTACAATTTTTTTTGTTGTCAATTATACATGTATAAGAACTGTATGAACATACCTTTGTCATATTTTATTGTCATTTTTTTTAACTTGTCCATAAGGCACATGTTTTGTCCATTTGCAATATGATATCATAGGAAGTCAAAAGTCGAAGTCAAAAGTCAGTGATCCATTGCCAAATACCATAAGAAATGTCCAAATGCAAAAGGAAAGTATTGAAAGTGCCAAATCAGGATGTTATGTCCATTTGCAATATGATATCATAGAAAGTTAAAAGTCGAAGTCAAAGTCAGTGAACCATGGCCAAATGCCATAAGAAATGTCCAAATGCAATATGAAAGTATTGAAAGTGCCAAATCAGGATGTTATGTCCATTTGCCATATATGATCATATGAAATCGGCTTCCGAACCCATGTCCAAGTGGCATTTATACTGCCCAAATGATATGTCTCACTATGTTAAGCCCTGAATCAACCTAGAATGTCTATTTGTTATGTATGATGAAAGAGAAGTGGGACTCTGTCTTTTTGAAAATATTTTTTGAAAAACGTCAAATGACAGTGCCCATCCCCTATTGGATCTGTGTCACTGTGTCACTCCATCCTGGATGTGTGTGTGTGTGTGTTGTGTGTGTGAGAGAGTTTTTTCTTTGACATCTGTTGGAAGAAATTACTGATTTAAGTTCATGAGGGTTGCCTAATCACACATATGAAGTTTTGGAAAGATCTGACCTTTTTAACCCTTTGAAACAGCCCCTATGACCCCAATGTAAGGCACTTCCGGTTGACACAGGAAACTGAAAGTGAACACATATCCTCCCTGGGGTAGGCTCTTACAGAATTCTTAGTTTTAAGTCTTTACGTTAAGAACTGACTTATTTACAGACGGTTGAGTGAGTGTGTGTTATTTCAGAAAATCACAGAACATCACAGAAATCATGTAAAGCTCCGAAACCCACCTTAACAGATTCGTCTGAACATGCTGCAACTGGATCTGTAACTTAAAAAAATATATATATATATATTTTACCATCACCAATTGTACATTGGACGATTTCATGTAAATTACGATACATAAATAGCTCGTTCTTTTTTTCTTGACACCGTAGGTTCATAGCGCTCTATTTTCGTTTTTGACGTTAAATCCCAGAAAAATGGCCTCAACTCAAAAAGCGCAGAGGCATCGACGCCATCTTGTTTCTGGGCTAACAGCCCATTAAGCCAAACCTATGCTCACCAAGTTTCATCTTCAAAGTCTTTTCCGTTTAGGAGTAATGGCCATGTCATTTTTTATCTTTATTTAACTAGGCAAGTCACTTAATTTGTTATCTTATATGTGTAATTTAATACATTTTGATTTTATATAATTTTTTTGAATCTGGCGCTCTACTTTTCCCAGGCTGTTGGGACGCAAGCGTCCCGCTATCCCAGAGAGGTTAAGAACAAATTCAAATTCATTTCAATGACAGCCTAGGAACAGTGGGTTAACTGCCTTGTTCAGGGGCAGAACAACAGATTTGTACCTTGTCGGCTCGTGGATTCGATCTTGCAACCTTTCGGCTACTAGTCCAACAATCTAACCACTAAGCTACGCTGCTGCCCCACATCATTATTTGTGATGTTTTGTACATTTGCAATAAGAATCCATCCGCCATCTGGTGGAAATTATCGGGACAGCGGAAAATTTTATAAAACGGAAACCGAAAGTCCGAGAGACTTCGTTCGATGACTTCCCGGAAGATCTGGCCCCGGTGCAAGATGGCCGCAGCCATCTGCGAGTTTGAAAAACAGTCGCGGACATCTAGTAAGGGACCGTACATTTGCAATATGGAGATTCTCATCGATCATACAGCAAATGCCGAAAAGGGTCCTTCATGTATGTGTAAGGGCTGTCGCTCTCCTCATCCTCRGACGAGGAGAGGAGAGAAGGATCATCAGACCAAAATGCAGCATTCGGGAAATAAGCCATCTTTTTATTTAACACGACGGCAACACGAAACAAAACACTTTCAAATAAACAAAACAAGAAAACGACGTGACGAAACCTGAACATAAACTTACATAACTAAACTTACCTGGACTGTGGGTGAGAGAGAGAGAGAGAGAGAGAGAGAGAGAGAGAAGAGAGAGAGAGAGAGAGAGAGAGAGAGAGAGAAGAGAGAGGAAGAAAGCAGTAGAGTTGGATAGTGATTTGATTCACAGGAGAGAGAGGAGGATAGTTTTCCAGCATGGGCCTGGTTTTAGTTTAATGTTGTGCTATTGTCAGGGGTTTTACATGGCTGTAACTTCTGATATGACCATACCTGCTGCTGAGAGGAGTGGAGAATCTAGGACTGCTGCTGAGAGGAGTGGAGATCTAGGACTGCTGCTGCTGAGAGAGGAGTGGAGATCTAGGACTGCGCTGCTGAGAGAGGAGTGGAGATCTAGGACTGCTGCTGCTGAGAGGAGTGAGATCTAGGACTGCTGCTGAGGGAGTGGAGATCTGGAATGCTGCTGAGAGGAGTGGAAGATCTAGGATGCTGAGAGGAGTGGAGATCTAGGGCTGGCGCTGCTGCTGAGAGGAGTGGAGATCTAGGACTGCTGCTGCTGAGAGGGAGTGGAGATCTAGAGCTGCTGCTGCTGAGAGGAGTGTAGATCTAGAGCTGCTGCTGCTGAGAGGAGTGTAGATCTAGAGCTGCTTGCTGCTGAGAGGAGTGTAGAATCTAGGGCTGCTGCTGGTGAGAGAGGAGTGGAGATCTAGGCTGCTGCTGAGAGGAGTGGAGATCTAGGGCTGCTGCTGAGAGAGGAGTGGAGATCTAGAGCTGCTGCTGTGGAGAGAGGATGGAGATCTAGGGCTGCTGCTGAGAGGAGTGGAGATCTAGAGCTGCTGCTGAGAGAGGAGTGGAGATCTAGAGCTGCTGCTGGTGAGAGAGGAGTGGAGATCTAGGGTGCTGCGCAGAGGAGTGGAGATCTAGGCTGCTGCTGCTGAGAGGAGTGGAGATCTAGGGCTGCTGGGCTGAGAGAGGAGTGGGAGATCTAGGACTGCTGCTGGCTGAGAGAGGAGTGGAGATCTAGGACTGCTGCTGCTGAGAGGAGTGGAGATCTAGGGCTGCGTGCTGAGAGAGGAGTGGAGATCTAGGGCTGCTGCTGAGAGGAGTGGAGTCTAGAGCTGCTGCTGAGAGGAGTGGAGATCTAGACCTGCTGAGAGGGAGTGGAGGTCTAGGCTGCTGCTGAGAGAGGAGTGGGATCTAGGGCTGCTGCTGAGAGGAGTGGAGATCTAGAGCTGCCTGAGAGAGGAGTGGAGGTCTAGAGCTGCTGCTGAGAGAGGAGTGGAGATCTAGGACTGCTGCTGCTGAGAGAGTGGAGATCTAGGACTGCTGCTGCTGAGAGGAGTGGAGATCTAGGGCTGCTGCTGCTGAGAGGAGTGGAGATCTAGGGCTGCTGCTGCTGACAGAGGAGTGGAGATCTAGAGCTGCTGAGAGAGGAGTGCGGTCTAGAGCTGCTGCGAGGAGAGTGGAGATCTAGAGCTGCTGCTGAGAGAGGAGTGGAGATCTAGAGCTGCTGAAGAGAGGAGTGGAGTCTAGAGCTGCTGCTGAGAGAGGAGTGGAGATCTAGAGCTGCTGCTGCTGAGAGAGGAGTGGAGATCTAGAGCTGCTGCTGCTGAGAGAGGAGTGGAGGTCTAGAGCTGCTGCTGAGAGAGGAGTGGAGATCTAAGCTGCTGCTGCTGAGAGGGAGTGGAGGTCTAGAGCTGCTGCTGAGAGAGGAGTGGAGATCTAGGGCTGCTCCTGAGAGGAGTGGGGTCTAGAGCTGCTGCTGAGAGAGGAGTGGAGATCTAGGGCTTGCTGCTGAGAGGGAGTGGAGG
>NW_019943791.1:102747-125336 GCF_002910315.2 Salvelinus sp. IW2-2015
CATTTCTTATGTGTTTTTCCAGTGCATCTCCAGAGCCCTGTTCCTCCTCCACGCACTCTCCCTATGGGCGTGTCTCCAGCCCAGTGCCTCCAGTTCCGGTACCGCGCACCAGGCTGTCTCTCCGTCTCCTCCCTACAGAACCTCCCAGCGCGCCTGAACTGCCCGTCTCCCAGCGGCGCCTGAACTGCCGTCTGCCCAGCGGCGCCTGAACTGCCCGTCTGCCCAGCGGCGCCTGAACTGCCGTGCCCAGCGGCGCCGAACTGCGCCGTCTGCCAGCGGCCCTGAACTGCCCGTCTGCCCAGCGCGCCTGAACTGCCCGTCTGCCAGCGGCGCCTGAACTGCCGTCTGCCCAGGGCGCCTAACTGCCCGTTGCCATAGCCTGCAAAGCTGCCCGTCTGCCATGAGCCTGCAAAGCGCCCGTCTGCCATGAGCCTACAGAGCCTTCCGCCAGACCGACAGCCAGAGCCTTCGCCAGACGGATCAGCCAGAAGCCTTCCGCCAGACCGGATCAGCCAGAGCCTTCCGCCAGACCGGATCAGCCAGAGCCTTCGCCAGACCGGATCACCAGAGCTTCCGCCAGACCGATCAGCCAGAGCTTCCGCCAAGACCGGATCAGCCAGAGCCTTCCCAGACCGAGCAGCCAGAGCCTTCCCCAACCGGATCAGCCAGAGCCTTCCGCCAGACCGGATTCAGCCAGAGCCGTCCAGCCAGGACCTGCCAGAGCCGTCCAAGCCGGACCTGCCAGAGCCGTCCAGCCAGGACCTGCCAGAGCCGTCCAGCCAGGATCTGCCAGAGTCCCTCAGCCAGGATCTGCCAGGTCCCTCAGCCAGGTCTGCCAGAGTCCCTCAGCCAGGGATCTGCCAGAGTCCTCAGCCAGATCTGCCAGAGTCTCACCGGATCTCCAGAGTCCCACCCAGGATCTGCCAGAGTCCCTCAGCCAGGATCTGCAGAGTCCCTCAGCCAGGATCTGCCAGAGTCCTCAGCCAGGATCTCCAGAGTATATCAGCCGGGACCGCCCTTGTCCCGGTTGCTGCCCTTGTCCCCGGTGCTGCCCCTTCCGTGCTGCTCTTTATCCTGGTGCTGCCCCTTGTTCCCGGTGCTGCCCCTTTGTCCCGTGCTGCCCCTGTCCCGTTCTGCTCCTTGTCCCGGTGCTGCCCCTTCTCCCGGTCTGGCCATTCATTTAGGGGATTGTTAGTTTAGGGTGGTCATTGGGAGGGGAAGACAGAAGCGGGGAGTGACTATGGTGTGTGGGCGGACAGCGTCCAGAGCCGGAGCACACCGTGGTCAACTGCCCACCAGACCCTCCCCTGGACTTTGTGCTGGTGCGCCCGGCCTTCGCACCTTGAGGGGGGTTCTGTAACGGTCCTGACCTTTTATGTTGTTTTTTTGTATTGTGTTTATGGTCAGGATGTGTTTTGTGGTGGGCGGCTATGTTATCTGTTTCTATGTGGTTTTGGTTCTGCTGTATGGCTCTTATAGAGGCAGGTGTTTTGTGTTCTCCTCTAATTAAGAGTCATATAGTAGGGTTTCCACTGTTTGTTTGTGGGTGATGTGTCTCCGTGTCGTCGGAATGTATGTTACCATACGGACTGTTTGGCTGTTCGTTTATTTTGATGTCGTCTGTTTCCTGTCCGTGAGTTTACGGGACTAACTACTGTTTCTGTGGACTAAATCAAACACAGGCAAAAAACCTGTTAGATCCTAAAAGGCAATGAAGTCCTCCCCTCCTCATCCTCCAAAAAACACCCCAGCTCATTTAGAAGTCCATTGTCTGCATTCCAAATAGCACCCTTTGGTCTATGTACTGCACTACCCACCGGGCCCTGGTCAAAAATAGTTTACTACATAGGGGATAGGGTGCTATTTTGGGATGCAGACACATCTCTCCATCATATAAAGATCTACTGGCTCCAGAAATCCCCAAACATGTTGAAGAATTTGATCCAGGGATTGTGCTGTCTGGATAAAAGTTCACGTGGCATTTATAAAGGTGGATGGACTGTTGTCACGGTCCTAAAGCGACCGCCGCGGTTCAAAGGTGGGTGTGAACGTGAGTCTGGGAGAGAGATTGATCTGGATCGCAGGGTGAAACCTTTGGAACGGAGTGGCGTGTAATCGTGTCGGGAGAGCGGAACCAAACCCCCGTCGTTATTAAATGGTATTGTTAAAAGAAATGTGAGAGAGGGGGTCGGTCAAATCTGAATTGAGCGATATTATGAAATTGAAGACGGGGGCCTACAAACCACTGCTGGCGATAGAGATATTAGCCAAGACTTTTGATGAGGTTATCCGTCACCATAAATGTTAACAAATCGAATGTCACACTTGAGAAATAMACGTTTGAAAGATCAATTAGGTGTTCAAATATATTTCACCTTACACTGACAGTTGCATGACAATATATGTTTTAAATCCATCTGCAAAATAGGCAAACCACACAGTAACAAAACATTAAGTACCTAATTAGAGTAAGCTGATAGAGAAAATAAACAGCTTGTAAATCAAAGTGACTTGACCAAGGCTTTACAACAAAAACTGATTGTGGAGAAGACTGTTGTTGGGTGTAGGCCTAAAATATAATATAACCTTACTATTCACAGTCAGTCTGACTGTCTGTTGGGTGTAGGCCTAAAATATAATATAACGTAAACTATTCACAGTCAGTCTGACTGTCTGTTCCTATCTATACTGTCCTCTTTCTGTTCATTCCCATTCCTTAATTCGTCCTCTTTGTCTCACTCCCTCTACCCCTCTGTCTGTCCCCATGTCCCCTCCATTCACCTCATCTCTCTCTAAATCTCTCACCCCACCCTTGCCCCTCTTTATATCATCTCCCCTCCCTCCTCTCCCTTCCTCCCTTCCTTCTCCTTTCTCACGAGCCTATGTGGCGGCCAGCGTTTTTTTTTTAAACGTTTTTTTTTTTGCTCCAGGTGGTTACAAGCCACCTGTGTTGTTCTTGTGGCGCTGTCATCTGTCTCCGGGCAGGCTTGTAGGGTTGCCAGTGTGAGGACAGGCCCGGACAGCTGGTGATGGAGATACATCTCCCTGGCCTAGCCTCTTAAAAATGGCACCCTAATTCCTACCTAGTTGAACAATAGGTACCGTATCCCTATGGGCCCTGGTAACAAGTAGTGTACTGGTAGTGTAGGTAGTAGGGGCTATTTAGGATTCATAAAGCCTTCACAGGAGCCCAGTGTCGCCCTTCTGCACAGGGAAGCCATCTTCAGATGTTTCAACCCACACGTCTGTGTGAAATCCTGGGGAAATTCTCACAGTGGGCCCGGTATATCCCAAACCAAACCATGCATTATCTTGTCTTACCTTGTCCATGGAGTGCTTACTAGGTAAGCAAAGCAATATTTCATTTTGTATTTGTAATTTGGTGGAACTATTAACTAAAATCCATGTTGTTTTAAACAAGCAAAACATTTTTTAAGATTTGACAGATTGCAGTCCCTTAAACAGAAAACATACACAGGTGCAATTTCATGGTCGCAATAATCCCCACTAGGGGTGAAAGTTGGGCCGCTTCAAAGAAACTCTTCTAAATCTGATCTGGCTACTAATGAGTCTCTCAAGCGTCTGCTGCTACACTTCATCCCTGTGTGAACCAACAAATGGCTGAAGTGTTACAGATTGTTCAGAATAAATGTAAGGTAAACTCACGATTGAGCCACAATAATATTTATATATATATATAATATATATATATATATAATATATATATATACACATATATACATATACATATATACATATAATATATACATACATATACATACATATATAATATACATATACACATATACATAAACATGTATGTATATATATATATATATATATTATATAATATATATAATATATATATATATAATCATACATATATATCTATATACATTATATTATCATATACTATACATATATATACACTACACATATACATATATACATATATGTATACATATATATAATATATATATACATATACATATAACCAATACCATATATACATATATAGTGTTTTTTTCAGTAAATGCAGTCTCTGCACCGTGGACAACATCGCCGTCAAATTTCAATCACGCTGTAAGGCTGAATTTCACGCGCTATAACGGATTGAATAGAGGCCCTAATCCATTGTCACTATCCTGACACACACACAGGCAGACACACACGCAGACGAAGAGACAGAGAGAGAAGACATACACACACACACACACACACACACACACACACACACCCACACGCACATAGATTACACTAGTCTAGACAGTAGCAGATACCTATATGTGAAAATGTCCATAGACTAAAGTTCTTATGTTGAAATGTCTATAGATGAAAGGCTACACATGTATGTTTATAGATAAAAATTTCTGTTGATGACTGTATGATGTGTCTCTCTTTCTCTATCTTTATCTTTCTGTCTCTGTGTGTGTCTGAATGTGTGTGTGTGTGTGTGTTGTGTGTGGTTGTGTGTGGTGTGTGTGTGTGTGTGTATGTCTTCTCTCTCTGTTCTCTTCGTCTGCGTGTGTTCTGCATGTGTGTGTGTTGTGTGTGTGTGTGTGTGTGTGTGTTGTGGTGTGTGTGTGTGTGTGTGTCTTCTCTCTCTGTTCTTCGTTGCGTGTGTGTTGGTGTGGTGTGTGTGTGGTGTGTGTGTGTGTGTGTGTGTGTGTGTGTGTGTGTGTGTGTGTGTGTGTGTGTGTGTGTGTGTGTGTGTGTGTGTGTGTGTGTGTGTGTGTGTGTGTGTGTGTGTGTGTGTGTGTGTGTGTGTGTGTGTGTGTGTGTGTGTGGTGTGTGTGTGTGGTGTGTGGTGTGTGTGTGATGACAGACCAACACACCCTCTCTGTCATGCATGGCCTTGGGAATCCTCTAAGGATTTAAGGGTACTGCGGTGGGTCGGTCTCGGGCGCCCTTGGAACTGCTAGCATACCCACCCCCGTCTTAAGTCTATTGTCAATGCCCTGACACTGACACACACACACACCACATACACACACACCCTGTTTGTCTCTTTCCACACCATGGGCTGGCCAAACAGCAGGATCCTCGAGGCTCTCAACGGGTCAGCTCTCCTCTCAACCCCTCAAACCCAGGATGCTTTGATCTGACAGGCTGAGAGGGCTTTGAGAGCAAGGGGCTTTGAGGACTGGAGGGGTGGGTTGGAAGTTAGGGGGGGTGGATTTGCTGTTTGAGGACCGGAGTGGGTGGGTTGGAAGTGTGGGACTGCTGGGTGGAAGTAAGGGGGGGGTTGTGTGTTAGAAGTTGTGTGTGTGTGGGGGTGTGGGGGGGGGGGGGGGGGGGGTGGGGGGGGGGGGGGTAGGAAGTGGGGGGGGGGGGGGGGGGGGCTGTTACGGTGACAGTATTAACGGCAGTTAAAATCCACGTGATCGTTTAGTCACTTAATTAGGCTCTCCAGCTCTGATTCTGCTGAAGGTCATTAGTAGCCGACCAAACATGCTTTCTGCCTGGTACTCAGCACTCTATTGTCCCTCTAATCACTCTGACATCAATGCAAACGTAATAGAAATTAATCAAACACTTCATGAGAATTCATGAGTTCATGGTGCATAATGTTTCTATAGGCTATTGTGTGAAAAACAGAGTGATGGCCTCTATTAAAAAGTGTGGATCCCATCAATTTCTATGAGCTTTTATTTATTTTTATTTCACCTAATTTAACCAGATAGGCTAGTTGAGAACAAGTTTCATTTTACAACTGCGACCTGGCCAAGATAAAGCAAAGCAGTGCGACACAAACAACAACACAAGAGTTACACATGGATAAACAAGCGTACAGTCATAACACTGTCACGATCGTTATAAGGAGTGGACCAGATGCAGCGTGGTATGTTTCCATCCTTTTATTTAGGAAGAGAAACTTAAGAACAAAACAATGAAACGAACAAACGAAACGTGAAGCTCAGAGTAGTGCTCACAGGCAACTATATTAGACAAGATCCCACGAAGCACAATGGGAAAATGGCTACCTAAATATGATCCCGAATCAGAGACAACGATAAACGCTGCCTCTGATTGGGAACACCTAGGCCAACATAGAAATATAATTCACCTAGATGACCACCCTAGTCACACCCCGACCTAGCAAACATAGAGAATAAAAGCAGGGTGTGACAAACAAATAGAAAAAAAAAGAAATCTATATAAGTGTGTGCAAATGTCATGAGGAGGTAAGGCAATAATAGGCCATAGTAGCGGAGTAATTACAATTTAGCAAATTAACACTGGAGTGATAGACGAGCAGATGATGATGAGCAAGTAGAAATACTGATGTGCAAAATAGCAGAAAAGTAAATAAAAACAATACGGGGATGAGGTAGGTAGACTGGGTGGGCTATTTAACAAGATGGGCTGTGTACAGCTGCAGCGATCGGTAAGCTGATGTTTAAAGTTGGAGGGAATATAAGTCTCCAGCGAAGCCTACTATATTATTCTCAACTTTTTAATATTAAGCACATTGCTTCTCTTACAAGAGTAGTTTAACCTTTTCTCAATACAGGGGGTGCTGTTTCCACTTTGGAAAATATCGTCGCCAAATTAAACTGCCGCATACTCAATTCTTGCTCGTACAATATGCATAATATTATTACTATTGGATAGAAAACAATCTCTAGTTTCTAAAACCGGTTTGAATTATGTCTGTGGTGAACCAGAACTCTTTCTACAGCGAAAATCATGACAGGACATGCGAAGGTCTGAAAACTAGGCTCTGTTCTGAGATCAGTTAAACTCTGTATGTGCCTATGGGTCGAAATGAACTGCACCCGCCTTCCCCTGGATGTCAGTAACCAATGAGAAGTGGAATGGAGTCTCTACGTATTTCTCAGAGTTTATAAAACGCCATGGAGTGACATGTACGTTCTTTTGGACGCTCGTCAAGGCGCAAGAGAGGACATCAGAATGGCATGCTCAAAAGCTCTCGTTATCGGGCTAAGATATATCCGTCTGTGATTTAATTCGATATAGGTGTTAGAAACATCATAACGAAGTTATTTTAAACCGATTTATATCAGTTTATGCGAGTATATTGCTATTTTCGGAATTTTCGTAGTATTGCGCTTTGAGGATTTGGACATGTGTGTGCACGTAGCTATTGTTAGCTGCTAGTTCCGAAGTTGAAGAGGACGTTTTACAACAAAGCAACGATTATTTTGGACAAAGGACACCTTGCCCAAGATACTGATGAAGCTCGTCCAAAAGTAAGAGCTATTTATGATTTTATTCCGTATTTATGTGGAAAATGTAAACGCATTTGTCGGCCATTTGTTGCGGCACTAGTCTGGCTGTAACGCACACTGTATGTCTGTAACGTTAATTTTAAAAATCTAACTCAGCGGTTGCATTAATAATAATGCATCTTTCATTAGCTGTCCAACCTGTATTTTTTTAGTCAATCTAATCGATAAATAATCGTAAACTTAGGTGCCTTTCCAAGATGGCGCCGGCCAGAATGCATGCATGTTTTGACAGATTACATTGCATAACCACGATTTGTGATGCTAATATGCACATTTTCGAACAACCCTATATGCATTGTGTAATATGATGTTAAGGACTGTCATCTGAAGAATTCTGAGAAGGTTAGTGAAAAAATTTATATATTTTGGTGGTGATAACGTTATCGCTCTTTTTGCCTTGAATCAATGTGAGGTGATGTTAGCTCATGTGGTATGCTAATATAACGATATATTGTTGTTTTCGCTGTAAAACACTTGAAAATCTGAAATATTTCTGGATTCACAAGATCTGTGTCTTTCAATTGCTGTACGCTGTGTATTTTTAAAGAATGTTTTATGATGAGTAATTAGGTAATAACGTTGCTCTCTGTAGTTATTCTAGTCGCTTTGGTGAGTTTTGTGATAGTGGCTGCAATGGTAAACTATGATTTATACCAGAAATGCACATTTTTCTAAAAAAACATATGCTATACATAAATATGTTATCAGACTGTCATCTTATGAAGTTGTTTCTTGGTTAGTGGCTATATATATCTTTATTTAGTCGAATTAGTGATAGCTACTGATGGAGTAAAAAATGGTGGAGTAAAAAAAGTGGTGTCTTTTGCTAACGTGGTTAGCTATAGATTTACATATTGTGTCTTCCTGTAAAACATTTTAAAAATCAGAAATGATGGCTGGATTCAAAAGATGTGTATCTTTCATCTGGTGTCTTGGACTTGTGATTTAATGATATTTAGATGCTAGTATTACTTGTGAGCTATGCTAGGCAGCTTTTTCCTGTGGGGGGTGCTCCCGGATCCGGGATGAGTACAAGTAAAAGTTAATAACCTACCTGGCTGGTATGAAAATGAACCACGGGGAAAAGCATCTCCGTCCGCTATTTAAGTTACGTAAATGACATGGAGTTTTGTGATCGGGTCTTTCTCACAGGCTACAAGTGAAGACGACACACACGGAATGCAACAGTGCCCATCCTGATCCAATTACAAGGGGCATATTGAAGATGTTAGAAGAACTGTCCACATTTACTTTTCGTCAGCCAATCAGATGAGTAGTAGGCCTAACAAACAAGGAAGCACTAGCTACATCAATCTATTATCCCCCATAGTACAAAGGTCGCATATTCTATTCTGTGCGAGAAATTAATATTCCAAACATAGTCTGGGGACAGTTGTGGTTTGCGATAGATCCAATTTAATACAACTCTAGCATAAAAATGTTTTCATGCAATGTGGCTTATGCAACAGATCAGAAAGCTTAGCTTAAAATGTTGATAGACTATGAGGCTATTTCGTCACATTATAAATGCAGCAATGCACACGTGGTAGTAGGCTATAGTGGAAAAACCATTTAAAAGTGACCACAATGCATCAATGCATGTAATGCTTTTTATAAAGAACCAATTTTATGGTGAAAATGATCCCCAAACTCACCGCTGTTTATGTATGCCAGCTCTGCAACCCTTGTAAAGCGGATTAAGAGGATTAACGTGCTTATTATAATGAGTTATTTGGCTACTTTAGTCATAACAACCTTATTAAAACATATAGGCCTATGGGCTAGGCTACATGAGGTGTGCGACTATGATTCGAAAAAGTCACAAAGAAAAAAGGCATTGTTTCTTAARCTAGGCATCATTCACAAGATGATAATCTATAATTAACAAGTGATAGGTTAATATTGTCMCCCGTCAGACTATTCTTCATTTAATATTTTCTTTACATTTACTAAATAATATGTGTTTGGATTTAGAATGGACCATCATCATTCACCTGTACGAAACAGGGTCAGCGGGAAAAAATACTTTAAAATACTTAAATAGCGAATGGAGGACACTTTTACCTGTAGTTTATTTTCATTGCCAGCCAGGTAGGCTATACTGCTGTTMTAAAGATAAGCAATGGGCTTCACACTAGGAAAGTTGAGAAATAAATATAGAATGCTGATCCTCCTATATTTAGTASAGGCCATCACTCTGTTTTCTCGCGCAATTGCATAGCCTATTGAAATGTTRMGCAACATGAGTTCACAGGCTCCTATTAAGTATTYGAATAGAAATTTGAAATACACTTGCAWYGATGTCAGACTGATTAGAGGGACAATRGAGTGCTGAGTAACAGGCAGTTAGCAASTTTGGTCGGCTACTAATGACCATCAGCAGCATCAGAGCTTGGAGAAGCCTAGTTACCGTGACTACTTGGTCACATGGAATTTGACTGCCCTTTATGACTCGTGACCGCCGGTGTGCCGGTAATATGTTCATCGCAACAGCCCTAGTGGTGACTCATGGAGTTGCAGGACTGACGCTGGGAAGTCAGATTACTTTTCTTGGCTAGCTAGCTGGGCAATCTGTTTACTTGGCTTGGCTAGCTATAACTAGCTAGCTGGGAAGTCTGTTTACTTGTCTTAGCTAGCTATGGCTAGCTAGCTGGGATGCCTGTTTATTTGGTTTGGCTAGCTATAGCTAGTTGTGAAGTCTGTGACTAGGCTTTGCTAGTTATAGCTAGCTAGCTGGGAAGTATGTTTACTTTGCTTGGCTAGCTGGGAATTCTGTTTACTTAGCTTAGCTAGCTGGTAAGTATGTTTACTTAGCTTTGCTAGCTACAGCTAGCTATCTGGGAAAACCCGTTTACAAGACTTGGCTAGTTGTAACTAGCTAGCTGGGAAATATGTTTACTTGGCTTGGCTAGCTATAGCTAGCTAGCTCAGAAGTCTGTTAACTTGGCTTAATAACTAGCTATAGCTAGCTAGCTGTTTTTTTTTAAGCGACTTTGAGATTCTGTATGAAAAGCATTATATTGTTATTGTCATTATTAACCATTGGAGACTCATTCAAGCACACCAGATGAAGTATGCTAGTATACTAGGAGAATAAGGATATGTCCCAAATGGCACCCTAACCCAATACAGTGCACTACATAGAAAACAGAGTGCTATTTGGGATGCTTGAAAGAAGTAGCAAAAGGTCATATCCCCTTTTAACTATGTACTGTACTGCATACTGTACTACTTACACTGGCAGACCATTTTGTTCTGCAAAACTACGAAAGAATAATGAGGTCATACAACCAGTCGGTTTACTCTAATCTTTCTGGTCCACTCTGTGTGTGTGTGTGTGTGGTGTGTGTGTTGTGTGTGTGTGTGTGTGTGTGTGTGTGTGTGTGTGTGTGTGTGTGTGTGTGTGTGGTGTGTGTTTGTGTTGTGTGTGTGTCTGTATGTGTGTCTCCCACTTCCACAGGGCGCCTCTCCTCTACCCAGTTTACCCACAGATGGCGACACACCGCACGCACGCACACACACACACACACACACACACACACACACACACACACACACACACACACACACACACACACACACACACACACACCACACACACCACACACACACACACACACACACACACACACACACCACACACACACACACACACACACACACACACACACACACACACACACACACACACATATGGATCCGTCAGCTCTAGCCCAGGCCAGTCCAGCCCATCTTCTGAAGGCATAGTAATTAACTAGCCATCTGATACACCATCAAGCCAAGAGGCTCTCCAAGGGACAGACACACAAACAGGTAATCCATCACAACGCACTAACTGGCCTAGCGTCACTGTCATTAATGGTGATCCGAGGCGTGCCAATAGAGACATTAATGACGTGTTTTAACTTTTTTTTTTGTTGTTGCAGGGAATGAACATTTAYAGCATGTCTAACATTTWWAAAAATGGAGTAAATTAAWAGTGTTGCAAAATTCTGGTAACTTTCAAAAAATTCCCAATCCTGGTTGGAAAATGCACATTCTGGGAATCTAACTACAGGGAATTCTAGAAAAAAACTGGTAACTTTGGGAAATTTACTGGTATTTTTCTACTATAAAGGAGTCAATAGTTTCTAGCCATTGTCGAAGAGGAGTCTAGAAGAAACAACTCATGACTCAATCATGCCCTCCACTTTTTACTCTCAACCTGGAAACCAGGATATCTGAATACCGTGTTTGATTGAATAGGGGTACTTGGTTACTTTGTGATGCGTCACTGTGTATACTAGTGTTCAGTTATTTATACTACACTGTTAATAAGACATGAGGGACTTGCTTGGTTGGCACACAACCCCACCGTGACTTTGACTGTGTCCCAAATCACACACTATTCCTTATATAATGCAGTAGTTTTGACCGMGGCCCAATAGAGTTCYAATCAAAAGTAGTGTACTACAAARGMAATAGGGTGMTATTGGGGACASAAGCAYAGTCTTGTAGTTTCCAGTCATTTYGATGAGTAATGTTGATGACTACGTGATCTGATATCAGGGGTTAAAGGTAACTTGTCATTGCGATGAGTAATGTTGAAGACTACGTGATCTGATATCAGGGGTTAAAGGTMAMTTCAGGTAAAGTGTCTGATTAAAGCTACCTACAGCACCAGAAATATTGGGACAGTGATGCTTGTTGTCGTTGTTTTGGCTCTGTTCTCCACCACTTTGGACTTGAAATGATACCATGTTAAAGTGCAGACTGTCAGCTTTAATTTGCATCCATATAGGGTGAACCGTTTAGACATTACATCACTTTCTGTAAATAGTCCCTCCATTTTAGGGGACCAAACGTATTGGGACGAATTCACTTCTACACCATATGTATTGTTGCATATCGCATTTATATTTTTGTTTAGTTTATGAGGATTAAATTTTTAAAAAATTGTAACATTCAGAGAAATAACTTTCAACAAGAACATCGACCAAATTGTGTTGTCTTTTAATTCATCAAAAGTTTTCTGATATACGGTATATAAAATGCTTGTGTGTACAGGATGTGAAGTCTTGGCCAACATTTTGACCACTAATAAAATCTTCACAGTTCCTTTTGTTGTTTCCCACCGTAGACTAGCACTTTTGGTCCCCTTCAAAAGCAATAAACAGAACGAGAAACCGTATCTCAATAAAATCCTCCCTTTTGCCCTTTTTATATCTCAGACATCACGTTCTACAYGATACCTATGAAATCTCTCTCTGTGTGTGTCCCAAATAGCAGCATATTACCCTTTATAGTGCCCAGGCCCCAGTCAAAAACAGTGCACGATATAGGGAATAAGGTGCACAATGGGACGCAACCCTCTTCAGTGGTCATGAAGAGTTCAGCCCTCTTTAAAACAAGACCATTTGGATCTAATGATCTGGTGCTTTTGTTGCTTGGAAGTGTCTGTCATATCGTCTGACAGGACTTTTWGTTTTTTTTTACCTAGAGGTGAAAGGTGGCGTCAGATTGTCAAAATAAGACTGATGGTTCGATAATAAATCCACTCTGACATTTATTTTGGGTTTTGCAGTTCGATCCGGAACGTTCCAAACATGTAATTTAAYGGATGAGAATGATTGACCATGTACAACAGAAAACAGTTCAAGATGTCAATGCTGTTTGAATATAAGCACCTAATTCATTTCTTAAAGTGTTAGTTAATAACATGTCACTGTGTGTCTGGCATTTCTTGGTATTTCCTCAAGGTCAGATTGAATTTTTTTGCTGTTTGGGCACATGGCAAAATCCAGTCTCCACTCTACAGTAACAGTCTACCATCTACTATTCTGCTGTAATTAATTCAATTAAAAGACCATTACAATAACTGTTCTAATAATATGTTGTGGGTGGGTTATATTAGGTCATCCGAGTAGACCTTTCTCTAAGGGTTGACCCTGGCCGTCAGAGAAACTCAATTTTTGTCAAGAAGTGTCTTTTTGATGTGGCTGAGGACACAGCCGAAGGCCGTGTGTAAAAAAAAACTTTAAAAAAACTAGAACGACAAAATAAAAAGTTTTTTTTACATTTTTTTCATCCATAGTCACAGGTGTGTTACACCTTTGTTACCCCAGTAGAGGTTCACAACAGAGTCGATGACAAAGAGGCTGGGCCCCAAGCACCTATTGTAGCCTGGAGAACAATATGGAGGCTGTGAATGGACTAATCCCTTTGGACTGCTGACAGCTAGGCCCTTTAAGCAACGTGGGGACCCATTTCATTTGTCCACTGGGCTGCCTCGCCCTGCTGTCTGACAGGGATGGGAAAAATACCTGGGGGGGGGACTTACCTGTCCTGTACAACACACACACACCACCCAGAGGAGGGGCTGACTGGGAGCCTTCGTCTCTATTGTCTGGATATCTTTGTAGAGTCAGATGATGAATGAGGGAAAGACGTGGCTGGAGGGTGTGTGTGTGTGTGTGTGTGTGTGTGTGTGTGTAAAAGCTATTCAGGCTGACTCTTATTCAGGTCTGGAAACAAATTATTTTTGACCCAGATAAAGGGATTCAGGTGGATGATGGTGTCACACGTGAAAATACAGGTGGGTAACATTACATCACAGTTTTAAACGCACATTCAATAATACCGTGACATTCTCCCATATGATTATTATGGTTTCATGAGAATATGTAAAAATAAATAACATTCTATTTGACTTCGACAACGAATGAATGGTGAACGTGGGTGAATGGGTCTTGATGTTGTTGTGTGACTGACTGACTACTTTTTTATAAATACATCCCTGAACGCACMTGTCCCTAGTCCAAAACCTCAGAGACTGAAGGTGAACATATCTCACTCAGTCAGTCAGTCAGCGTGGAGCGAGAGAGAAAAAAACTAGCCTATTGAGGACATGTCCTGGTGTAAACCCATTTYGAGCAGAGAGTATGGATGATGTGGAGACAGTAGCCAGGCTCAGAGGGCCCCTCCCATTACTTTTAAACAGGGGAAGGGATAGCTACACATGCCTTAAGAGTACAGACAAATATCGGTGTCTTGAATAATGTTGTTAGTAGTGGAAGCAGGACACAGCACCTATCAGTAAAACAGACGGGCGGACTGACTGACAGGCAGACAGACCCAGCATGCCAACACAACATGGTGATCCTCTCCTACCACTTTACCCCAGCCCTCCACCAATCCTCGTCCTTTACGCCAGCCACTCCCATCATCCTGCCACAGAGCCTGTCTATTGTCTCCATAGAGGATCAGTCAGCCACTCCCATCATCCTGCCACAGAGCCTGTCTATTGTCTCCATAGAGGATCAGCCAGCCACTTTCACCCAGCCTGTAGCTGTAACTGTATCACCTGGTCTGTCTCCTACAGAGAGTCTGTCACCTACAGGAAGTCTGTCACCGTCAGGAAGTCTGTCACAGGACACACAAATGCAGGCTCACACAGAAAAAACTCTGGCGGGCACACAGTCACATACAGTGCATTCAGAAAGTATTCAGACCCCTTGACTTATTCCACATTGTGTTACATTGCAATCTTATTCTAAAATTGTTTAAATTGTTTGTTTTCCCACATCAATCTACACACAATACCCAATAATGATTTATTTTTTATTTTTATGTTTGCAAATGTAAACCTCAGAAATATCACATTTACATAAGTATTCAGACCATTTACACAGTACTTTGTTGAAGCACAATTGGCAGTAATTACAGCCTCCAGTCTTCTTGGGTATGACACTACAAGCTTGGCACACCTGTATTTGTGGAGTTTCTCCCATTCTTCTCTGCAGATCCTCTCAAGCTCTGTCTGGTTGGATGGGGAGCGTTGCTGCACAGCTTTTTTCAGGTCTCTCCAGAGATGTTCGATTCTGTTCATGTCCGGGATCTGGCTGGGCCACTTAAGGACAATCAGAGACTTGTCCTAACTAAGCCACTCCTGCATTGCCTTGGCTGTGTGCTTAGGGTCGTTGTCCTGTTGGAAGGTGAACCTTCGTCCCAGTCTGAGGTGCTGAGTGCTCTGGAGCAGGTTTTCAACAAGGATCTCTCTGTACTTTGCTCTATTTATCTTTCCTTCGATCCTGACTAGTCTCCCAGTCCCTGTCGCTGAAAAACATCCCACAGCATGATGCTGCCACCACCATGCTTCATCGTAGGGACGGTGCCAGGTTTCCTCCACAAATGACGCTTAGCATTCAGGCCAAAGAGTTCAATCTTGGTTTCATCAGACCAGAGAATCTTGTTTCTCATGGTCTGAGAGTCTTTAGATTCCTTTCGGCAAACTCCAAGTGGGCTGTCATGTGCCTTTTACTGAGGAGTGGCTTCCGTCTGGCCACTCTACCGTAAAGGCCTGATTGGTGGAGTGCTGCAAAGATGGTTGTCCTTCTGGAAGGTTCTCCCGTCTCCACAGAGGAACTCTGGAGCTCTGTCAGAGTGACCATCGGGTTCTTGGTCACCTCCCTAACCAAGGCCTTTCTCCCCCAATTGATCAGTTTGGCCGGGCGGCCAGCTCTAGGAAGAGCCTTCGTGGTTCCAAACTTCTTCCATTTAAGAATGATGGAGGCCACTGTGTTCTTGGGGACCTTTAATGCTGCAGAAATATTTTGGTACCCTTCCCCAGATCTGTGCCTCAACACAATCCTTTCTCTGAGCTCTATGGACAATTCCTTCGACCTCATGGCTTGGTTTTTGCTCTGACCTGCACTGTCAACTGTGGGACCTTATATAGACAGGTGTGTGCCTTTCGAAATCATGTCCAATCAGTTGAATTTACCACAGGTGGACTACAATCAAGTTGTAGAAACACCTCAAGGATGATCAATGTAAACTGAATGTAACTGAGCTCAATTTTAAGTCTCATAGCAAAGGGTCTGAATACTTTATGCTCTTTTTCCCCCGTGGTGGCGCAGTTGGTCTAGGGCACTGCACTACGGCAGTGCTAGCTGCGCCACCAGAGTCTCTGCGTTCACGCCCAGGCTCTGCTCGCAGCCGCGCCGCAACCGGAGGTCGTGCAGGGCGGCCACGCCACAATTGGCATAGCTGTCGTTCTGTTGGTTAGGGAGGATTTGGCCGGTTAAGGGCATATCCTTGTCTCAGCTCATGTAACAAAAAATGTAATAAAATGAATGCACTCTACTGTAAGCTCGCTCGTGGATAAGAGCGTCTGCTAATATGACTAAAAATGTAAAAAATGTCATGTTTTTTTATTTGTAATACATTTACCAAATAAAATCTTTAAAAAACTTGTTTTTGCTTTCGTCGTTATGTGAACAGTTGATGTCATTTTATGCGGTTATTGCATGATGTCATTATGGTGTACAGTTGATTTCATTATGGTGTATTGTGATGGCATTATGGCTGCTACACGTGATTTGTCATTATTGGCGGCTATTGTGATTCATTACTGGAGTACAGTCTGTGTAGATATTTTATAATTTTCAGGAATAAGGCGTGTAACGTTAGCAAAAAACACGGCAGACTCACAGAGTATATACACACATGGCGACCATATACACACCACACACACACACCACACACTGGCTGCCACACGCACAAGGTGGTGTACTAATTTTTCGCGGGGGGCGGGGGGAGGGCAGCCAACTTCCTACAATTCATACACATTATGCCACTCGGGCCGCAAATACTAAAATGTGCCAGTATTATAGCTAATTCATCGCTACCTCTACACATGTTGCCCATGTGCGTCTGAAAGATAAATATTTCTGTTTTAAAGCTAAATTCTCTCTCTCTCTCTCTCTCTCGTCTCTCTCTCTCCTCTCTCTCTCCTCTCTCTCTCTCTCTCTCTCTCTCTATCTCTCTCTCTCTCTCTCTCTCTTCTCTCTCTCTCGCTTTGGCAACACACTGTTGCCTTCCTGTCCGTTGAACATTTCTCCTTCAAAAACAATTGTTAGCGGGGCGTCCCCATTGTTTTTGGGTGATTGCGTTTTGTGAGTTTAATCAGCCATTTTATATTAGCACAAATGTCTTCCACCTGAATAAAGCCGGGGCCAAACACCTGGATCATTTTAAGAATTTAATTATATTTGGGGATTAACTTTATACCTTAAAGACTAAACAAATAAAGGTTAAATAAAGGCTAAAATAATGCTTTTTTTTTTTTAAATTAAAGACTAAATAGACACTTGTGGTTAGAAAAAGGCTAATTTAAAGTAACTATGCGATGACTATTCACATTGTTGTCCATTGACATTAGGTGACTGAATGGGCGGATAGAACCAAGGGCTGATGGACCAATGACAGATGAAGGAAAGAGAGGAACGCCTTTCCAGCGTTTCTCAATGCACATTATTCTAATTGCAGACCTGTACTGACCCCTGCTGGTGAAATGACTGAACTGCGTTCTCTCTTCTTTCCACTGGCTCTTTATAGGCCAGGGCATACCTTCAGGAAGTAAGGGTGATGAATGTGCTTAACCACCCCCTGATAAACACCCTGAAAACACTTGTGAACCAGGCCTGTATTACTCCAGTATGAGTGGAGAAAACGACTCACAAAAAAAAAGGTTGGCATTTATCAATTAGGAACTTTACGGAAAMGTGTGAATGTTTCCACGCACACAAAACACGAGTAGTTATCTAGTGGAGCAAGTCTTATTCATCATGGGGAAATTGAGGAATTAAAACTCCCTAGAGTCGATGTCCATCCCCCCCGTAAAAAATCTTGTCGGTTTAAACTAGAGATCCACTGCATCTGCGGTGAAAGGTGACCGAGGTAGAGCGCTGTTCGTCAGACCGTGAGACGCTGAAAAATCAGTCTTCTCACAAAATATGTCTGTTGGGTACAAAACTATTAGGACCCCTCTACGACCCCCTCCCCCCTGAAAGTATGAGATCTCCATGAAGTCGGTACAGCCGATCTGACAACTTCTGTCTGTAGCGTCCCAACAGTTTGGGCTACACACTAATACGACCCCTCTGTGGAAAGGTGAGACTCTTACGAACAAGTACATGTCGGTTGGACGCTCACAGTCCTCACAAGACTTGACTGAAGGTACCAATTGAAAAAATGAATGAAACTATATGTGGAGACTATTTAGTGCCAAAAATAAAGGGTTAAATATAACTTGTTTCCTGATAATTCGTATATCTCTCAGATATAGAACAGACACTTCAGAAAATCTACTTCCTTTAGATTTTTTTGCGGGACTATCTGTTATTCAATGTGTTTCTATTGGCTAATAGCAGTAAGGACTGATAGCCTCTGGCTTTAGCGTGGCTATAACATAAAGGCTATCTAAAGCTGTTCCATTTTTGGGGGGTGGCAGGTAGCACTAGTGTCAGTAACCGAAAGTTTGCTGGATCAAATCCCGAGCTGACAAAAGTATAATCGTTGTTCTGGCCCTGAACAAGGCAGTTAACCACTGTTTCCCCTGAACAAAGGCAGGTTAACCCCATCTGATCCCCACTTGAACAAGGCAAGTTACCCATGTTCGCCTGACAAGGCAGTTAACCTATCTGTTCCAGAGTTCTGAAACAAGGGCAGTTTACAACTGTTCCTGAACAAGGCGAGTTAACCCACTGCTTTCTCCCGGAACAAGGCAGTTAACCTACTGTTCCCCTGAACAAGGCGAGAATTAAACCCACAGTCCCCTGAACAAGGAGAGTTTAACCCACTGTTCCTCTAGAACAAGGCAGTTACCCACTGTTCCCTCTGAAACAAGGCAGTAAAAGCAAATGTTACTGTTCCCTGAACTAAGGCAGTTTAACCCACTGTTCCCACTGAAACAAGGCAGTTAAGTGACCACTGTTCCTCCTGAACAGGCGCGTTACCTAGATCTGGTTCCCCTGAACAACGGCAGTTTAACCCACTGTTCCCGCTGAACAAGGCAGGTAACCCCACTGTTCCCCTGAACAAGGCAGTTAACCCACTGGCTTCCCTAACAAGGCAGTTAACCCACTGTTTCCCTCTGAACAAGGCATTAACCCACTGTTCCCAGCTGAACAGGCAGTTCACGGACCCACCCGTGTTCCGCTGAACAAGGCAGTAGTTTCACCCTCAGCTGTTCGCCTCTGAAGCAAGGCGTTAACCAGCACTGTTCCCGCTGAACAAGGGCTTAACGCCACTGTTCCCATGAACAAGAGCAGTTAACCCACTGTTAGCCCGATATCTGAACAAGGCAGTTAACTCTCCACTGTTCACCATCTGAACAAGCAGTTAACCCACTGTTCCCTGACAAGGCAAGTTAACCCACGTGTTCCTGCTGAACAAGGCAGTTAACCGCAACTGTTCCCCGGTAAAGCCGTCATTGTAAATAAGAAATTTGTTTTTACAGACTTGCTAGTTAAATAACTTTTTTAATATTATCTTCCCAAATTTCCCATTGTGAATAATAAATTCATGTTAAATATTTGCCATTGTAATTATTTAATGCTTGCCAGTCCTACCATATACCCATGTGATATGCTGTTTTCAATGGTTCACTCTCATATTTCAGCTAAAACAGAAACGTCATTAATATCACAGAGAACAAGCTGGCTTGTCAGTTATTACTTGGGGGTTTCTAATCTGGTTTGGTTTATTGTTTAAACAGTCGTGAAATTTTATTGATTATCAAGTGCAAAACGCTACTTTGTCACAGCGTGTGATAGGGATACGGTAGAAACCAAAACCCCCAAAAGGGGCCCCATTCTATTTGGCACTAATCAACTATCCACAATGTAATTTATAAAGTACCTTTTTTATTACATCTGTGTTCGCAGTAAGCATGCTGTTATTACAGAAACCAGCCCTAAAACCCCAAACGCGAAGACAGATGGATGAGGACACGCGTGGCTGGATTGGTGTGAGGAACGTAGGAAAAGAAACCTAAGAGAGGAACCAGGGCTCTAGGGGTAGGTTGGGCCAGTCCCTCTTCTGAGCTGTGCTGGGTATAAGATTACCTAACAAGTAAATGCCATTAAAAGCACCTGGGTGGTGTATCTGGGATAGCACTCAGAGGTCGGATACAGCGGTTTTGTATAAGTTGTATTGAGTGAGTTGGTTTGCCAAGTGTGGTACTCTTCCTGGGTTTATTTATGGATTCCCCGTCCCATTAGCCTGCCAGCGAGCAGCTACTCTTCCTGGGGTTTTTATGGCATTAGTCTCTGCGACAGCAGCTCTCTTACCTGGGGTTTATTAATGGCATACCCTACTAAGTTTGCCAAAGCCAAGCAGCTCTCCTTCCTGGGTGTATTAATTGATCCCTATTAGTTTCCCTCAGATTGGTTATATGGATCCCCATTGTTCATATACCTCTTCCTGGGGTGTAAATTAAGGCTTTTACAATACAGACTAAATATTTTGTAGCAGGTGAGGTAAGAGGAGAGAGAGAGAGTCGACAGCATGGGTCTGGGAACACAAAGGTATGTCACATTCCGTTGGGGTTGGGGTTGACAGAATGCAGACAGTTGAAACTGGAGAAGAGTCGCCGCACAACCAGGTTTGGATCTGGGAGCTTACCATTCTATGGAAGCCACATGCAGCGCAGTGACTCTCCGTAAGTGGACGATTCTAGTGGATTGGGCAGAATGTGTTCACATACCCTTTGGTGACATTACTTTTGAAAAATGCTGCCACCCTGGCCGTACTCTGAGTTTGTTGTTTTAGCTTGAGATGGCTAAAACGCTACAAGCAGTCCCACAATTACTATTAAAAGACAATTGTTTTGTTCAAATATTTTTGTTGAATCAAATACTTTGTGTTATCTCCTGTTGTTATGTCTCTGAGATAAATAGGCTAGAATGTCGTGCCTCCTATACACAGCTAATAGCTGTAGCCTACCCGTACTGTAGAATATTTTAAGAATATGCTACCGGTCTTTTACTTTCAACCATGCTTGGCTATTGACTGAGAGATGGATAAGATGGTATCCTAATATTGGTTGTGTAGCAGGAAATAAACGAAGTCTGTTCAGAAAGGAGGGAACGCGTCCAGCTAAAAGGCCTGTATAATAGACGTAATAATAAATCTATTGAAGGTTACATGCATCTGTTTTTATATTGTCCTCTATGTTCATGTTTTATTAGCCTAGCATTATTATCTCATGTCACTAAGCCTGTCTAACCCTGTCTAACCCCTGCCTGGGCTAGGCTACCGGGGGTGGCAGGTAGCCTAGTGGTTAGAGTGTAAGGGGTGGCAAGGTAGCCTTAGTGGTTAGAGTGTAGTGGGCGGGCAGGTAGCCTAGTGGTTAGAGTGGGTAAGAGGTCGGCAGGTTTAGCCTAGTGGTTAGAGTGTAGAGGCGGCAGGTATGAAGTGGTTAGAGTGTAGAGGCGGAGGTAGACTAAGTTGGTAGAGTGTTGGGCCAGTAATCTGAAAAGATGCTGGGAAAATCCAGAGCTGACTAAGGTAGAAATATATGTCGTTCTGCCATGAAAACAAGGCAGTTAAGCGCCACTGTCTTAGGCCGTCATTTGTAAATAAGAATTTGTTCTTAACTGACTTGCATGTTTAAATGAAGGTTTCTTAAAAGAAAAGCCCTGTTAAGCGCGGGGGAGGGCGAATTCCAACAAAGGCTACATGGAATTGGTTTTAAAGATGGTCGTACGCAAGGATAATTTAGCTAGTTGTGATTAAGAATTTAAAGACCCCTTAATCGATCAAAAAATATGATTTTAACATTTACTATGTAGCCCAATAGAAACACATTGAATAACAGATAGTCCCTTATAGGCCTATTAGCCATAGAAACACATTGAATAACAGTTCTTACTGCTATTAGCCAATAGAAACACATTGAATACAATAGTCCTTACTGCTATTAGCCAATAGAAACACATTGAATAACAGATAGTCCTTACTGCTATTAGCCAATAGAAACCATCTGGAAATAACAGACAGTCCTTACTGCTATTAGCCAATAGAAACACATTGAACAACAAGATAGTCCTTATGGCTATTAGCCAATAGAAACACACTTGAATAAACAGATAGTCTTTACTGCTATTAGCCAATAGAAACACATTGAATAATAGTTCTTACTGCTATTAGCCAATAGAAACACATTTGAAATAACAGATAGTCCTTAACTGCTATTTAGCCAATAGAAACACATTGGATAACAGATAGTCCTTACTGCTATTTAAGCCAATAGAAACCATTGAAGTACAGTTCTTACTGCTATTTAGCCATAGAAACACATTTGAATACAGACGTCTTACCTGCTTATTAGCCAATAAGAAACACATGTGAACAACAGAATAGTCCTTTACTAACTGCCTATTAGCCAATAGAAAACACATTTAAATAACAGATAGTCCTTAACTGCTATTAGCCAATAGAAACACATTTGAATAACAGATAGTCCCCTTACTGCTATTTCAGCCAAAGAAACAAACATGGAATAAAACAGAC
>NW_019943791.1:127087-142630 GCF_002910315.2 Salvelinus sp. IW2-2015
TTTGAATAACAGATTAGTCTTACCTGTTATTAAGCCATAGAAACATTGAATACTAATGTCCTTACTGCTATTAGCCAATAGAACACATTGAATAACAGATAGACCTTACTGCTATTAGCCATAGAAACACTTGATAACGTCCTTACTGCTATTTTAACCATAGAAATACATTGGAATACCAGATAGTCCTTACTGCTATTAGCCAATAGAAACACCACTGAATAACAGATAGTCCTTATGTTTGGCCAATAGAAACAAGACATTGAATAACAGTCTACTGCTTTAGCCAATAGAACACACTTGATAACAGATAGTCCTTATGCTATTACCCAATAGAAACACTTAAATAACAGATAGTCCCTTCCCTGCTATTAACCAATAGAAACCATTGAATCACAGATAGTCCTTACTGCTATTAGCAATAGAAACAATTGAATAACAGATAGTCCTTACTGTTATTAGCAATAGAAACACATTGAATAACAAGATAGTCCTTAATGCTATTCAGCCCATAGACAACACATTGATAACGATAGTCCTTACTGCTATTAGCCAATGAAACACATTGAATAACAGATAGACTTACTCGCTATAGCCACTAGAACACATGAATAACAGTCCTTATGCTATTAACCAATAGGAAACCACATTTGAATTAACAGATAGTCCCTTACTGCTAATTAAGCAATAGAAACACATTGAATAACGATGTCCTTACTGCTATAGCCAATAGAAACCATTGAATAACAGATAGTCCTTAACTTGCAATTACAATAGAAAGCACATCTGAATAACAGTCCTTACTGCTATTAGCCAATGAAACCATTGAATAACAGTCCTTACTGCTATTAAACAATAGAAATACATTGAATAACAGATAGTCCTTACTGCTATTAGCCATAGAAACACATTGAAAACAGATAGTCCTTACTGCTATTACCCAATAAGAAACACATTGAATAACAGTCCTTACTGCTTATTAGCCATAGAAACACCATTGAATACAGATAGTCTTACTGCTATAGCCAATAGAAACACATTGAATAACATATAGTCCTTACTGTTATTAAGCCAATAGAAACACATGACATTAACAGATAGTCCTTACTGCTATTAGCCAATAGAAAACACATTGAATAAACAGATAGTCCTTACTGCTATTAGCCAATAGAACACATGAATAACAGATGACTTACTGCATTCAGCCAATAGAAACACATTGAATAACAGTCCCTTACTGCCTATTAAGCAATAGAAACAACATTGAATAACAGATAGTCTTACTGCTATTAGCATAGAAACACATTAGAATAACAGATATTCCTTACTGTTATTAGCCAATAGAAACCACATTGATAACATTTATAGTCCTTACTGCTTATTGCCATAGAAACAACATTGAAACAGGATTAGACCTTCTGCTATTAGCCAATATAGAAACACATTGAATAACAGGCCTTACTGCTATGTAACAAATAGAATTAACCTTGAATAAACAGATAGTCTTACTGCTATTAGCCATAGAACACACTGAATACAAGATAGTCCTTACTGCTATTAGCCATTAAACACATTTAATAACAGTCCTACTGCTATTTAGCCCCATAGAACACATTGAATACAGATAAGTCCTTACTGCTATTACCCAATAGAAACACATTAACATACAGGATAAGTCACTTACTGCTGATTAACCAATAGAAACACATGAATAACAGATAGTCCTTACTGCTAGTTAGCCAATAGAAACACACATTGAATAAGCATATAGGTCTTAGCTGTTTTGCAGGCCAATAGAAACAGGCATTGAATAACGATAGTCCTTACTGCTATAGCCAATAGAAACACCATTGAATAACAGATATTTCTTACTGCTATTAGCCAATAGAAAACACATTGAATACAGATAGACCTTTAACTGCTATTAGCCAATAGAACACATTGAAATGACAGTCTTACTGCTATTAACCAATAGAAACACATTGAATAAACAGATAGTCTTACTGCTATTATAGCCAATAGAAACACATTGGAATAACAAGATAGTCCTTACTGGTATTCCAATAGACAACACATTGAATAACAGATAGTCCTTACTGCTATTAGGCCAATAGAAACACATTGAATAACAGATAGACTTAACTGCTATTAGCCAATAGAAACAATTGAATAACAGTCAGCTCTTACTACTATTAGCCATAGAAACAGTCATTGAATAACAGATAGTCTTACTGCCTATTGCCAATTAGAACACATTGAATATACAGATAGTCCTACTGCTATTAGCCAATACGAAACACATTGGAATAACAGATAGTGCCCACTGCATTAGCCAATAGAAACAATTGATAACAATAGTCCTTACTGTTAGTTAACCATAGAAAACACTATTGAATTACACGACGTCCTTACTGCTATTAGCCATAGAAACACATTGAATAACAGATAGTCCGAAAATAATATTATAGGGAATTTGTTCTGAAGTGTCTATCCTATATCTGAGGATACCAACATTTTTACATTTTATATGTATTTAACCACATATTTTGGCATTAAATAGTCTTCATATATACTTCCATTAACTTTTCAACTGACCGGGTATCCTTCAGACAGTCTGGTGAGGTTGTGGGGTCCTGGAGCAAAACATTTAGAATAGACAGATACTTCAGACCAGTCTGGTGAGGTCTGTGGGCGTCTGGAGCAACCATATTAGAATAGACAGAGTACCTTCAGACCAGTCTGGTGAGGTCTGTGGGCGTCCTGGAGAAAAACATATTAGAATAGACGAGTACCTTCAGACCAGTCTGGTGAGGTCTGTGGGCGTCCTGGAGCAAAAACATATTAGAATATGACGAGTACCTTCAGACCAGTCCTGGTGAGGTCTGTGGGCGTCGCTGGAGCAAAACATATTAGAATAGACAGAGTCGATTCAGACCAGTCTGGTGAGGGTCTGTGGGCGTCCTGGAGCAAAAACATATTAGAATAGACAGAAGTACCGTTAGACAAGTCTGGTCAGGTCTGTGGGCGTCCTGGAGCATAAACATATTAGAACTAGACGAGTACCTTCAGACCAGTCTGGTGAGGTCTGTGGGCGTCCTGGACAAAACATATTAGAGAATAGACAGAGTAAACTTCAGACCAGTCTGGTGAGGTCTGTGGCGTCCTGTGAGCAAACATATTAGATAGACAGAGTACCTTCAGACCAGTTTGCGTGAGGTCTGTGGGCGTCCTGGAGCAAAACATATTAGAATAGACAGAGTACCTTCAGACCGTCAGTCTGGTGAGGTCTGTGGGCGTCCTGGGCAAAAACATATTAGAATAGACAGAGTACCTTTCAGACCAGTCTGGTGAGGTTCTGTGGGCGTCCTGGAGCAAAACATATTAGAATAGACAGAGTACTTCAGACCAGTCTGGTGAGGTCTGTGGGCGTCCTGGAGCAAAACATATTAGAATAGACAGAGTACTTCAGACCAGTCTGGTGAGCTCTGTGGGCGTCCTGGAGCAAAACTATTAGAATAGACGAAGTACCTTCAGACAGTCTGGTAGGTCTGTGGGCGTCCTGGAGCAACCATATTCAGAATAGACAGAGTACTTCAGCCAGTCTGGTGAGGTCTGTGGGCGTCCTGGAGCAAACATATTAGAATAGACAGAGTACTTCAGACCAGTCTGGTGAGGTCTGTGGCGTCCTGGAGCAAAACATATTAGAATAGACAGAGTACCTTCAGACCAGTCTGGTGAGGTCTGTGGGCGTCCTGGAGCAAACATATTAGAATAGACAGAGTACCTTCAGACCAGTCTGGTGAGGTCTGTTGGGCGTCCTGGAGCAAAACATATTAGAATAGACAGAGTACCTTCAGACCAGTCTGTGAGGTCTGTGGGCGTCCTGGAGCAAACAATATTAGAATAGACAGAGTCCTTCAGACCAGTCTGGTGAGGTCTGTGGGCGTCCTGGAGCAAAACATATTAGAATAGACAGAGTACTTCAGACCAGTCTGGTGAGGTCTGTGGGCGTCCTGGAGCAAAACATATTAGAATAGACAGAGTACCTTCAGACCAGTCTGGTGAGGTCTGTGGGGTCCCTGGAGGCAAAACATTTAGAATAGACAGAGTACTTCAGACCAGTCTGGTGAGGTCTGTGGGCGTCCTGGAGCAAAACATATTAGAAATAGACAGAGTACCTTCAGACCAGTCTGGTGAGGTCTGTGGGCGTCCTGGAGCAAAACATATTAGAATAGACAGAGTACCTTCAGCCAGTCTGTGGAGGTCTGTGGGCGTCTGGAGCAAAACATATTAGAATAGACAGAGTACCTTCAGACCAGTCTGGTGAGGTCTGTGGCGCCGTCTGGAGCAAAACATATTAGAATAGACAGAGTACCTCAGACCAGTCTGGTGAGTCTGTGGGCGTCCTGGAGCAAAACATATTAGAATAGACAGAGTACCTTCAGAGCCCAGTCTGGTGAGGTTGTGGGCGTCCTGGAGCAACATATTAGAATAGACAGAGTACTTCAGACAGTCTGGTGAGGTCTGTGGGCGTCCTGGAGCAAAACATATTTAGAATAGACAGGTACTTCAGACCAGTCTGGTGAGGTCTGTGGGCGTCTGGAGCAAAACTATTAGAATAGACAGAGTACCTTCAGACCAGTCTGGTGAGGTCTGTGGGCGTCCTGGAGCAAAACATATTAGAATAGACAGAGTACTTCAGACCAAGTCTGGTGAGGTCTGTGGGCGTCTGGAGCAAAACATATTTAGATAACAGAGTACCTTCAGACCAGTTGGGTGAGGTCTGTGGGCGTCCTGGAGCAAACATATTAGAATAGACAGAGTACCTTCAGCCCAGTCTGGTGAGGTCTGTGGGGTCCTGGAGCAAAACATATTAGAATAGACAGAGTACCTTCAGACCGTCTGGTAAAGGTCTGTGGGCGTCCTGGAGCAAAACATATTAGAATAGACAGAGTACCTTCAGACCAGTCTGGTGAGGTCTGTGGGCGTCCTGGAGCAAAAATATTAGAATAGCACGAGTACCTTCAGACCAGTCTGGTGAGGTCTGTGGGCGTCTTGGAGCAAAAATATTGAAATAGACAGTGTACCTTCAGACCAGTCTGGTGAGGTCTGTGGCGTCCTGAGGCAAAACATATTAGAATAGACATAGTACCTTCAGACCAGTCTGGGTGAGGTCTGTGGGCGTCCTGGGCAAAACACATATTAGAATAGACAGAGTTACTCACAGACCCAGGTCTGCGTGAGGGTCTGTGGGCGTCCTGTGAGAAAAACAATTAGATAGACAGAGTTCCCTCAGACCAGCTGTTGAGGTCTGTGGGCGTCCTGGAGCACAACATATTAGAATAGACAGAGTACCTTCAGACCAGTTGTGAGGTTGTGGGCGTCCTGGAGCAAAACATATTAGTGTATATTAGTTTGTAGCCAACAGTTGGCCGCTGTGACAGAAGATCGGTGAATCGACTTCGACGCAGTCCGCAGATGCTTGTGGGGTTGTCGAGCAGAACGGAGAACACCTCGTGTAGGCTCACCTTTCAGAGGGCCACAATAGTTTGTAGCAAACAGTCGGACGTACAGACGACTTTGTGAAGAAGAACGATTTTCAGGATGTCTCTGGTTGTAAACACAGCTCCAGCTCCGTCACCTTTCACCGACAGTGTGATGTCTCATGGTCTGAACACCACAGCTCTAGCTCCGTCACCTTTCACCACAGTGTGATGTCTCATGGTCTGAACAACACAGCTCTAGCTCCGTCACTTTCCACCACAGATGTGATTTATGGTCTGAAACAAACAGCTCCACTCGTCACCTTTCACGCACAGATTGGAAATGCGACAGCAGGGGATGTGGTGGTGAAGACGCATCGAGGCAAAAAAAGTTTCTCTGTTTAAACTGACGGTTTTGATGGGAATGTTTTTTTTTTGCTAATTAATTTTCGCAGTGGGCACGGACATCGACCTTAGGGGTTAACTCGCCAGAGAGGGTAGCTTTACACTCTTAACTCAGCCAGAGAGAGAGACAGACAGTTCTAGAACTACCCCTGGAGACAGCTCTTCACCCTTAACTCAGACAGACAGTTTAGACCTACCCTGGAGACAGCTCTTCACCTTAACTCAGACAGACAGACGAAGTCTAGACCTACCCCTGGAGACAGCTCTTCACCCTTAACTCAGACAGACAGTTCTAGAACTACCCCTGGAGACAGTCTTCACCTTAACTCAGACAGACAGACAGTTTAGAACTACCCCTGGAGACAGCTCTTCACCCTTAACTTCAGACAGACAGTTCTAGAACTACCCCTGGAGACAGCTTCTTCACCCTTAAACTCAGACAGACAGAAGTTTAGAACTACCCTGGAGACAGCTCTTCACCCTTAAATCTAGACAGACAGTTTCTAGAACTACCCCTGGAGACAGCTCTTCACCCTTAACTCAGACAGACAGAAGTTCTAGAACTACCCTGAGACAGCTCTTCACCCTTACCTCAGACAGACAGTTCTAGACTACCCCTGGAGACAGCTCTTTCACCCTTAACTCAGACAGACAGACAGTTCTGAACTCCCTGGAGACGCTCTTCACCTTAACTAGACAACAGTTCTAGACTACCCTGGAGACAGCTCTCTCACCCTTAACTCAGACAGACAGTTCTAGAACTACCCCTGGAGACAGCTCTTCACCCATTTAACTCAGACAGACAGTTCTAGAACTACCCCTGGAGACAGCTCTTCACCCTTAACTCAGACAGACAGTTCTAGAACTACCCCTGGAGACAGCTCTTCAGCTGTGAACTGTGACCCCTCTCCTCTCCTCCTGTCATACACCCTATCTGTTTCCGCAGCCTGTTTGTTTCAGATAGAGATATCTGTTTTTTTGCATGGAATGCTTCTCAATCATGGACACTCTTACTGACGGTTGTGGCTGTTTTGTGTGATATATTGTTGTCAATTCCTTCTTGCCCTTTGTGCTGTTGTCTGTGCCCAATAATGTTTGTACCATGTTTTGTGCTGCTACCATGTTGTGTTGCTACCATGTTGTTGTTATGTTGTGTTGCTACCATGCTGTGTTGTCATGTGTTGCTGCCATGCTATGTTGTTGTCTTAGGTCTCTCTGTATGTAGTGTTGTGTTGTCTCTCTTGTTGTGATATGTGCTTTGTCCTATATTTATATTCTATTTATTTTTTATTTTCAATCCCAGGCCCCTGTTCCCACATGAGGCCTTTTACCTTTTGGTAGGCTGTCATTGTAAATAAGAATTTGTTCTTAAAACTTCTTAGGGATAGGGGGCAGTATTCGGAAGTTTGGATGAATGAGGTGCCCAAAGTAAACTGCCTGTTACTCAGGCCCAGAAGCTAGGATGTGCGTATAATTGGTAGTATTGGATAGAAAACACTCTAAAGTTTCCAAACCGATTACAGTAATGTCTGTGAGTATAACAGAACTGATATAGCAGGCGAAAACCCAAGGAGAATCAATCTCGATTTTTTATTTTGGAGGTGACACCATTTAAAATGTCTGTCTATGGGGAAATCAATGGAAATCCTCCAAGATTGCAATTCCTAGGTCTTCCAGTAGATGTCACCAGTCTTTAGAAAGAGTTTCAGGCTTGTTTAAAAAAGAAAATAGCTAGAATTTGTAGTTTTTCTAAGTGGCTCCCATTTTGGCTGTAATGTTTGAAGCGCGTTCCGGTGAGGGCGAGCACTTCGTTATTTATCTCCGGTAATGAACATACTATTCTCTGTCTTAAATTGTATCATTTATTTACATATTAGGGTACCCGAGGATTGATTAGAAATATTGTTTGAGTTGTTTGGACCAAGTTTATTAGTCACGTTTGGGATTCATTTTGTCTGCATTTTGAACAAGGGGAAACAGGTGGATTATTGAATGAAGCGCGACAACTAAACTGACATTTTTGGTATATAAAGAAGGACTTTATCGAACAAAACTACCATTTGTGATGTAGCTGGGACCCTTTGGGTTGCAAACAGAGGAAGATCTTGAAAGTTAAGTGATTTATTTTATTGCTATTTCTGACTTTCGTGATGAATCTGCTTGGTTGGAAAATGTTTTTAATGCTTTTGTATGCGGGGCGCTGTCCTCAGATAATCGCATGGTATGCTTTCGCCGAAAAAGCCTTTTTGAAATCTGACAAAGTGGCAGGATTAACAAGAAGTTAGGCTTTTAACCGATGTATAACACTTGTATTTTCATGAATGTTTAATATTACGAATTTTGTATTTTGAAATTCAGGCTCTGCAATTTCACCGGATGTTGTCGAGGCCGGGCGCTAGCGGTACACCTTTCCCAAATAGGTTTTAACGGACTTGCCTAGTTAAATAAATGTAAAAAATAAATATATAAAAATCCACCGCATCCGCCTATATAGGCCTTCCGCATCAGAGGTGAAAAGGGTCAGAGTTACAGCGGTGTTTGTCAGACGATGACACATCCCGAAAATCGGACTTCTCATGAAAACGTTTGTTGCGTCCGAATGGTTTGGCCTACAAACTATTATGACCCTCTATGGAAATCTGCGACTCCCACCAACATGTACATGTTGTCACAAGACTTGCCTGAAGGCCCGGTACCAATTTACATAATGGGTGGACGTATATGTGGAAGTAGTTTAGTGCCTCAAAAAAGGGTTAAATACACTATATATGTGGACACCCCTTCAAATTAGTGGATTCGGCAATTTCAGCCACACCCGTTG
This sequence comes from Salvelinus sp. IW2-2015, assembly GCF_002910315.2. Classification (NCBI taxonomy): domain Eukaryota; kingdom Metazoa; phylum Chordata; class Actinopteri; order Salmoniformes; family Salmonidae; genus Salvelinus; species Salvelinus sp. IW2-2015. Next base: position 135,797 of record NW_019943791.1, read on the forward strand.
CTGACAGGTGTATAAAATCGAGCACACAGCCATGCAATCTCCATAGACAAACATTGGCAGTAGAATGGCCTTACTGAAAAGCTCAGTGAAATCTTAACGCTACATTATACAATGACATTCTATAGATCATTATGTGCTTCCAACTTTGTGGCAACAGTTTGGGAAAGGCCCTTTCCTGTTTCAGCATGACAATGCCCCTGCGCACAAAGCAAGTTCCATACAGAAATGGTTTGTCAAGATTGACTGGCCTGCACAGAGCCCTGACCTTAACCCCATCGGACACCTTTGGGATGAATTGGAATTCAGACTGCGGCCAGCCCAATTGCCCAACATCAGTGCCCGACCTCTCTAATGATCTTGTGGCTGAATGGAGGCAATTCCCCAAAGCAATGTTCCAACATCTAGTGGAAAGCCTTCCCAGAAGAGTGGAGGCTGTTTTAGCAGCAATGTTCCAACATCTAGTGGAAAGCCTTCCCAGAAGAGTGGAGACTGTTATAGCAGCAAAGGGGGGACCAATCCATATTACTGACTTCCCAGAAGAGTGGAGGCTGTTATAGCAGCAAAGGGGGGAACCAACTCCATGTTAATGACTTCCAGAAGAGTGGAGCTGTTATAGCAGCAAAGGGGGGACCAACCCATATTAATGACTTCCCAGAAGAGTGGAGGCTGTTATAGCAGCAAAGGGGGACCAACTCCATATTAATGACTTCCCAGAAGAGTGGAGGCTGTTATAGCAGCAAAGGGGGAACCAACTCCATATTAATGACTTCCCAGAAGAGTGGAGGCTGTTGTAGCAGAAAAGGGGGGAACAGACTCCATACTATAGGCCATGATGGGGTCCTACAATTCTAAATCAACAAGCTAAATGAGCCTTGGTATGACTATCTGAAAACAATTTCGCATGTTAGCATAGAATTTAATTTATTTGATATAACATTTATTTCACTAGGCAAGTCAGTTAAGAACACATTCTTATTTACAACGATGGCCTAGCAGAACCCCCCCCCAGTCTCAGTCTCAGTCTCTAAAGGAGTATTACCAGTCTAATCCAATTTCAATTAAAACAAATCCCAGACTGTCGGCCATGTTTAATAACTTGATAACTAGAAGTTAAACTAGCATAGGTGTCACGCTCCCGCTCGATAGGCAGTTTTTAATATGTTATCTGAGAGTGTCTAATTAAATCAATGGGGCCACACGGATGGTAATTAAAACAATATTTCTGTTTAGATACTGTAGCTGGCTGACTAACTTACAATCACAAAGAAATTGCTGACATGGGCTAATTGAGTAACTGTCTATTCTCTTTTTCAAACTCTCAACATTAAGGTGAGACCCCGAACCCCTCCCCTAGGAGTCTGGCGGCAGTCTGGAAAACAATGCATTTACACCCCATAAATACACACCAGAGTCAGATGAACATGTTGTAGTGTGTATTAACATGTTGTAGTGTGTATTAACATGTTGTAGTGTGTATAACATGTTGTAGTGTGTAATAACATGTTGTAGTGTGTATTAACATGTTGTAGTGTGTATTAACATGTTGTAGTGTGTATTAACATGTTGTAGTGTGTATTAACATGTTGTAGTGTGTAACAACATGTTGTAGTGTGTATTAACATGTTGTAGTGTGTATTAAATGTTGTAGTGTGTATTAACATGTGTAGTGTGTATTAACATGTTGTAGTGTGTATTAACATGTTGTAGTGTGTAACAACATGTTGTAGTGTGTATATACATGTTGTAGTGTGTATTAACATGTTGTAGTGTGTATTAACATGTTGTAGTGTGTATTAACATGTTGTAGTGTGTATTAACATTTGTTGTGATTAACATGTTGTAGTGTGTATTAATGTTGTAGTGTGTATTAACATGTTTTAGTGTGTATTAATATGTTGTAGTGTGTATTAACATGTTGTAGTGTGTATTAACATGTTGTAGTGTGTATTAACATGTTGTAGTGTGTATTAACATGTTGTAGTGGTGTATTAACATGTTGTAGTGTGTAACAACATGTTGTAGTGTGTATTAACATGTTTTAGTGTGTATTAATATGTTGTAGTGTGTATTAACATGTTGTAGTGTGTAACAACATGTTGTTAGTGTGTATTAACATGTTGGTAGTGTGTATAAACATGTTGTAGTGTGTAACAACATGTTGTAGTGTGTAACAACATGTTGTAGTGTGTATTAACATGTTGTAGTGTGTATAACATGTTGTAGTGTGTATTACATGTTGTAGTGTGTATAACACGTTGTAGTGTGTAATAACATGTTGTAGTGTGTATTAACATGTTGAAGTGTGTATTAACATGTTGTAGTGTGTATTAACATGTTGTAGTGTGTAACATCATGTTGTAGTGTGTAGTAACATGTTGTAGTGTTTAACATGTGAGTGTGTTTAACATGTTGTAGTGTGTTATTAACATGTTGTAGTGTGTATTAACTGTTGTAGTGTGTATTAACATGTTGTAGTGTGTATTAACATGTTGTATGTGTATTAACATGTTGTTGTGTGTAATAACATGTTGTAGTGTGTATTAACATGTTGTAGTGTGTATTAACATGGTGTAGTGTGTATAATCAATGTTGTAGTGTGTATTAACATGTGTAGTGTGTAATAACATGTTGTAGTGTTGTAGATTAACATGTTGTAGTGTGTATTAACATGTTGTAGTGTGTATTAACATGTTGTAGTGTGTATTAACATGTTGTAGTGTGTATTAACATGTTGTAGTGTGTGTATTACATGTTGTAGTGTGTATTAACATGTTGTAGTGTGTATTAACATGTTGTAGTGTGTATTAACATGTTGTAGTGTGTAATAACATGTTGTAGTGTGGATTAACATGTTGTAGTGTGTAATAACATGTTGTAGTGTGTATTAACATGTTGTAGTGTGTATTACATGTTGTGTTTGTACAACATGTTGTGTGTTACATTTGAGTGTGTATTAACATGTTGTAGTGTGTATTAACATGTTGTAGTGGTGTATTAAACATGTTGTAGTGTGTATTAACATGTTGTAGTGTGTAATAACATGTTGTAGTGTGTATTAACATGTTGTAGTGTGTAATAACATGTTGTAGTGTGTATTACATGTTGTAGTGTGTATTAACATGTTGTAGTGTGTATTAACATGTTGTGAGTGTGTATTAACATGTTGTAGTGTGTATTAACATGTTGTAGTGTGTATTAACATGTTGTAGTGTGTAATAACATGTTGTAGTGTGTAATAACATGTTGTAGTGTGTATTAAACATGTTTAGTGTGTAAAACATGTGTGTGTGTAACTGCATGTGTGTAGTAAGATTAACATGTTGTAGTGTGTATAACATGTTGTAGTGTGTAACATCATGTTGTAGTGTGTAGTAACATGTTGTAGTGTGTATTAACATGTTGTAGTGTGTAACATCATGTTGTAGTGTGTATTAACATGTTGTAGTGTGTAACATCATGTTGTAGTGTGTATTAACATGTTGGTGTGTATTAACATGTTGTAGTGTGTAACATCATGTTGTGTGTGTATAACATGTTGTAGTGTGTATTAACATGTTGTAGTGTGTATTAACATGTTGTAGTGTGTAACAACATGTTGTAGTGTGTAACAACATGTTTGTTATGTTGTGTAACAACATGTTGTAGTGTGTAACTGCATGTTGTAGTGTGTATTAACATGTTGTAGTGTGTAACAACATGTTGTAGTGTGTATTAACATGTTTAGTGTGTATTAATATGTTGTATGTGTATAACATGTTGTAGTGTGTAATAACTGTTGTAGTGTGTATTAACATGTTGTAGTGTGTATTAACATGTTGTAGTGTGTATTAACATGTTGTAGTGTGTAATAACATGTTGTAGTGTGTATTAACATGTTGTAGTGTGTATTAACATGTTGTAGTGTGTAACAACATGTTGTAGTGTGTATTAACATGTTGTAGTGTGTAAACATGTGTGGTGTATTAACATGTTGTAGTGTGTATTAACATGTTGTAGTGATATGTTAGTGTGTATTTACATGTTGTAGTGTGTATTAACATGTTGTAGTGTGTATTAACATGTTGTAGTGTGTATTAACATGTTGTAGTGTGTAACTGCATGTTGTAGTGTGTATTAACATGTTTGTAGTGTGTATTAATATGTTGTAGTGTGTATTAACTGTTGTAGTGTGTATTAACATGTTGTAGTGTGTATTAACATGTTGTAGTGTGTGTACATGTTGTAGTGTGTATTAACATGTTGTAGTGTGTATTAACATGTTGTAGTGTGTATTAACATGTTGTAGTGTGTATTAACATGTTGTAGTGTGTATTTAACATGTTGTAGTGTGTAACAACATGTTGTAGTGTGTATTAAATGTTTTATGTGTATTCATATGTTGTAGTGTGTAATAACATGTTGTAGTGTGTATAACATGTTTGTAGTGTGTAACAACATGTTGTAGTGTGTATTAACATGTTGTAGTGTGTATAACATGTTGTAGTGTTAAAACATTTGTAGTGTTGTAACAACATGTTGTAGTGTGTATTAACATGTTGTAGGTGTATTAACATGTTGTAGTGTGTATTACATGTTTAGGTGTATTACATGTTGTAGTGTGTAACAACATGTTGTAGTGTGTAACATCATGTTGTAGTGTGTATTAACATGTTGTAGTGTGTAATAACATGTTGTAGTGTGTATTAACATGTTTAGTGTGTAATATACATGTAGTGTGTATACATGTGTAGTGTGTATTAACATGTTGTAGTGTGTATTAACATGTTGTAGTGTGTATTAACATGTTGATGTGTGTATTAACATGTTGTAGTGTGTATTAACATGTTGTAGTGTGTATTAACATGTTGTAGTGTGTATAACATGTTGTTAGTGTGTTTACATGTTGTAGTGTGTATTAAACAACATGTAGTGTGTAACAATATGTTGTAGTGTGTAACAACATGTTGTAGTGTGTGATTGGGACTGTCTGTCTGCGTTTGTGAACTAATAGGAGCATCCTGTCTTTAAAGCCAACGTCAACACAGAGATGACCCTTCTTTAAAACCCAGTCTCAGAGAGAGGTTAGCGTTAGTGGAACAGCAGAACAGAGATGGGAGGAATGCTCCTAAATGGTTCTGAAGGGGCTGCTATAGATAGAGAGGTTAGAGTGAACAGCAGAACAGAGAGGAGAGGAATTCTCCCAAAGGGTTCTGAAGGGGCTGCTATAGATGGAGAGGTTAGAGTGAACAGCAGAACAGAGAGGAGGAGATGTTCCTAAAGGGTTCTGAAGGGGCTGCTATAGATAGAGAGGTTTGAGTGAAAGCAGAACAGAGAGGAGAATGTTCCTAAAGGGTTCTGAAGGGCTGCTATAGATAGAGAGGTTAGAGTGAACAGCAGAACAGAAGAGGAGAGGAATTCTCCCAAAGGTTCTGAAGGGGCTGCTATAGATAGAGAGGTTAGATGAACAGCAGAACAGAGAGGAGGAATTCTCCTAAAGGGTCCTGAAGGGGCTGCTATAGATAGAGGGTTAGAGTGAACAGCAGAACAGAGAGGGGAGGAATTCTCCAAAGGGTTCTTGAAGGGGCTGCTATAGATAGAGAGGTTTAGAGTGAACAGCAGAAACAGAGAGGGAGGAATGCTCCTAAAGGGTTCTGAAGGGGCTGCTATAGATAGAGAGGTTTTGAGTGAACAGCAGAACAGAGAGAGGAATTCTCCTAAAGGGTTCTGAAGGGGCTGCTATAGATAGAGAGGTTTGAGTGAACAGCAGAACAGAGAGGAGGAAATGCGCCTTAAAGGGTTCTGAAGGGGCTGCTATAGATAGAGAGGTTTGAGTGAACAGCAGAACAGAGAGGGGAGGAATGCTCCTAAAGGGTCCTGAAGGGACTGCTTTAGATAGAGAGGTTTGAGTGAACAGCAGAACAGAGAGGGTAGAGGAGGACCAGGGTCAGCGTGTTGCAGTCCAGGCTGACAGGCCTGTTGAATGGGAGACTGTGTCACGAGGCACATTCATCTCTGCTTACTGGTACACAATCTGAAAATTATGGCTCTTTCAGACCCGGTCTGAATGTGTGGGCCTAACCCAACACGCACACGCTTATACCTTGTTCTAACATGGGTACTTTGTCCTGATATTGTCCACTTTCTGATTGTGCCCACATTTTCAGACAGGTGTGAACTATCAAAAGAGACATTGTGACCACCTCTGGACGTAGTCAGACACACATGGTCTCTGGATATTTTACTAGTGTAGACAGATCTGTCCAGAGAAACACTTTAATAAATAAGATAAAAGTAGGTTTGAATGTCACTGAGGGGGAAGTATGGATGGTGGCCATGCAGTTGGGAGCTTGGGCCGACGGCCGAGAGGTCGCTGATTCAGGTCAACGATTTGATTTGGTGGGAGATCTGTCGATGTGACCTTGGGCGGGGCGCATAACATAAATTAAATAAATATGTATTGGTCGCGTGCAAATCAAAATCAAATGAAATTTTATTTGTCACATACACATGGTTAGCAGATGTTAACTTCTTTGGGATAGGGGGGCACTGTTTTCACTTTGGGAAAAAATCGTGCCCAATTTAAACGGCCTCGTACTCTATTCTAGATCGTACAATATGCATATTATTATTACTATTGGATAGAAAACACTCTCAAGTTTCTAAAACCGTTTGAATTATATCTGTGAGTAAAACAGAACTCATTTTGCAGCAAACTTCCTGTCAGGAAGTGAAAAATCTGAAATCGAGGCTCTGTTCCAGGGCCTTCCTATTCATTTGCTTGAAATCTATGGATATACATGCACTTCATACGCCTTCCACTAGATGTCAAGAGGCAGTGAGAGGTGGAATGGGGTG
>NW_019943791.1:143105-149976 GCF_002910315.2 Salvelinus sp. IW2-2015
GTTTTTTCAATATAGTTTTATCAGATTATTGAATGTTTATCGGGAGTTTTGGCGTTTTCCGTTCTCTGCGTTTGGTGAAGATGGACAACTTCGCGCCACTTGGCTAGCTTTGGTTGCTAATTCGACAGGAGAAGAGGACATTCTAAAACCAAACAACAATTTATTCTGGACAAAGGACTCCTTGTACAAGATTCTGATGGAAGCTCAGCAAAAGTAGGAACCATTTATGATGTTATTTCGTATTTCTGTGGAAAATGTTTAGTACTATTTTCCGCCCTCATTGCAGGCGCTGTCTCGCTATAACGTAAGCTGTATGTCGTACTAATGTTATTTTTAGAATTCTAACACGGCGATTGCATTAAGAACTAGTGTATCTTTCATTTGCTGTACAACATGTATTTTTTAGTAAAGTTTATGATGAATTCTTTGATTAGATTAGGTGAGTGTCAGAAATATATCCGGATAATTTTGTGCAGTTTGGCTACGTATTCACATTGTAAAACCACGATGTATATCCATAGATTTCAAGCAAATGAATAGGAAGGCCCTGGAACAGAGCCTCGATTTCAGATTTTTCACTTCCTTACAGGAAGTTTGCTGCAAAATGAGTTCTGTTTTACTCACAGATATAATTCAAACGGTTTTAGAAACTTGAGAGTGTTTTCTATCCAATAGTAATAATAATATGCATATTGTACGATCTAGAATAGAGTACGAGGCCGTTTAAATTGGGCACGATTTTTTCCCAAAGTGAAAACAGCGCCCCCCTATCCCAAAGAAGTTAAGCATCAGCTGTCAGAGCAGCTTACCGATCACTGTACCTGTACATAGCCCATCTGTAAACAGCCCATCTATCTACCTTATCCCCATATTGTTATTTATCATCTTGCTCTTTTGCACCCCCAGTATCTTTACTTGCACATCATCATCTGCACATCTATCACTCCAGTGTTAATGCTAAATTGTAATTATTTCACCTCTATGGCCTATTTATTGCCTTACCTCCCTACTCTTCTACATTTGCAAACACTGTACATATATTTTTCTATTGTGTTATTGACTGTACGTTTGTTTGTGTGTAACTTTGTGTTGTTGTTGTGTGTCGCACTGCTGTGCTTCATCTTGGCCAGGTCACAGGTGTAAATGAGAACTTGCTCTCAACTGGCCTACCTGGTTAAATAAAGGTGAAATACGTTTTTTTTTAATGAAAATATCTGCCTCGGGAAGATAAAGAAGATCCAGGTAGGGGAGTCGGATATCTGGTGAGTTGCCGCCGATCAAATGTTCAAAAGTTATTTTTGACTAATAGGTAATAATACAAGAAAGATTCTGAGCAAATAATGTAAGAAATAACACAACAACATGTCAAATGCTGCAAAGTTGACTAGGAGCCGTGTCTGTCGGCGCCATCTTGTTGTCAGGGGAACATGAGAAACAGCTTGATTTACTAGTGACATGGAGCTGACGGTTCCATGTTGCCGTGGTCCATGTTGCCATGGCCATATATACTGACAGACTGAGGGGGTAGTTATACTGGGGAAATACTGTGGACAGTCTGAGGGGGTAGTTATACTGGGATATACTGTGGACAGTCTGAGGGGGTAGTTATACTGGGGAAATACTGTGGACAGTCTGAGGGGGTAGTTATACTGGGGAGGGATATACTGTGGACAGACTGAGGGGGTAGTTATACTGGGATATACTGTGACAGTCCTGGGGAGTTATACTGGGGGATATACTGGTGGACGAAGACTGAGGGGGTAGTTAACTGGGGAGGATATACTGTGGTACAGACTGAGGGGTAGTAATCTGGGATATTACTGTGGACAGACTGAGGGGGTAAGTTATACCTGGGGATATACCTGTGGACAGTCTGAGGGGGTTTAGTTATACTGGGGATATCTGTGGACAGACTGAGGGGTAGTTATACTGGGGAGGGTATCTGTGGACAGAGAGGGGGTAGTTTATACTGGGATATACTGTGGACAGACTGAGGGGGTAGTTATAACTGGGGAGGGATATAATGTGGACAGTCTGAAGGGGGTAGTTATAACTGGGGAGGGATATAATGTGGACAGTCTGAGGGGGTGAGTTTATACTGGATACTACTGTGGACAGACTGAGGGGGTCGTTATACTGGGATATACTGGTGGAACAGTCTGAGGGGGTAGTTAACTGGGGAGGGATAAATATACTGTTGGACAGACTGAGGGGGGTAGTTATACTGGGGGAGGGATATAATGTGGCAGTCTGAGGGGGTAGTTATACTGGGGAGGGATATAATGTGGACAGTCTGAGGGTAGTTTAACTGGGATATACTGTGGACAGACTGAGGGGGTGTTATAACTGGGAATATACTGTGGACAGTCTGAGGGGGTAGTTATAACTGGGGAGGGATATAATGTGGACGTCTGAGGGGGTAGTTATACTGGGATTACTGGTGGACAGTCTGAGGGGGTAGTTATACTGGGGAAGGGATATAATGTGGCAGTCTGCAGGGGGTAGTTATACTGCGGATATTACTGTGGACAGTCTTGGAGGGGGTATTATACTGGGGAGGATGATAAATGGACAGTCTGAGGGGGTATGTTATACCTGGGGAGGGATATAATGTGGACCGTCTGAGGGGTAGTTATACTGGGATATAATGTGGACAGACTGAGGGGGTAGTTTATCTGGGATATACTGTGGACAGTTCTGAGGGGGTAGTTATACTGGGGAGGATATTACTGTGGACAGACTGAGGGGGTAGTTATACTGGGATATACTGTGGAAGTCTGAGGGGGTAGTTATACTGGATATACTGTGGACAGTCTGAGGGGGTAGTTATACTGGGATATTACTGTGGACAGACTGAGGGGGTGTTATACTGGGCGAAATATACTGTGGACAGACTGAGGGGGTAGTTATAACTGGGGAGGGGATATACTGTTGGGACAGACTGAGGGGGTAAAAGTTATACTAGGGATATACTGGCTGGACAGACCTGAGGGGGTTATTATACCTGGGGATATACTGTGGGACAGTCTGAGGGGGTAGTTTATACTGGGGATATACTGTGGACATGACTGAGGGGGTAGTTTACTGGGAGGGTATTACTGTGGACAGACTGAGGGGGGTAGTTATAACTGGGATATACTTGTGGACAGACTGAGGGGGGTAGTTATACAGAACTGGGAGGATATAATGGGACAGTTCTGAGGGGGAGTGTATTACACAATCGGGGAGGAGTTATCTAAGTGGACAGCTGATGGGGGTAGTATGACTGCGCGCATCATACTGTGACCAGACTGAGGGGGAGTTATACTGGGATATATGTGACAGTCTGATGGCGGAAGTTATACTGGGGAGGGATTATACTGTGGACGACTGGGGTGGTAGTTATAACTGGGAGGGGATATAATGTGGACAGTCTGAGGGAGTAGTTATATGGTGGAGGGATATAATGTGGAACGTCTGAGGGGGTATTATACTGGGATTACTGTGGAGCAGACTGAGGGGTAGTTATACTGGAGATATACTGTGGACAGTCTGAGGGGGTACGTTATACTGGGGAGGGTATAATGCGGAAGTCTGAGGGGGTAGTATACGAATACTGTGTGACATCTGAGTATATAGGGAGCGTATAAGTGGCCTTGGAGGGGGGTAGTTATACTGGGAGGGTATACATGGTGACAGTCTGAGGGGTAGTTATAAACCTTGGGGGAGGGGATATAACTGTCGGACAGTCTGAGGGGGTATGTTATACTGAGGGAGGGATATAATGTGGACAGTCTGAGGGGGTAGTTATTACTGGAGGTATTAATGTGGACAGTCTGAGGGGTAAGTTATTACTGGGGATTAACTGCTGGACAGTACTGAGGGGTAGTATATCTGGGAGAGGATATACTGTGGACAGTGAGGGGTAGTATTATACTGGAGGGATATACTGTGGACAGACTGAGGAGGTATGTTATACTGGATGATACTGTGACAGTCTGAGGGATGTGTAGTTATACTGGGATATACTGTGGACAGATCTGAGGGGGAGTTAACTGGGATATACTGTGGACAGAACTGAGGGGGTGTTATACTGGGATATACTGTGGACAGACTGAGGGGTAGTTAATAGTGGATATCTGTGGACAGACTGAGGGGGGTATACTGATTACTGGGGACCTGAAGGGTTTAAATCTGGGAATTACTGAGCAGACTGAGGGTAGTTATACTGGGAGGATATAATGTGGACAGTTCATGACGGGTAGTTATACTGGGTATACTGTGGACAGACTGAGGGGTAGTTTACATCGGGATATACTGTGGACAGACTGGGGGGTAGTTATACTGGGGAGGGATATATGTGGACAGTCTGAGGGGTGTAGTTATACTGGGATATACTGTGGACAGATGAGGGGTAGTTAATACTGGGATCATACTGTGGACAGTAGTAGTATATATCTACCAGTGGAGAGATAGCTCTCTTCTGCCTGTGAGGTCAGTGGTGCTGGACTTGTTTCCACTGACATCAATAGTTTCACCATTAAGAAAGGAAAGCATCAGCCTGATATTGAGGGAATGACTGGCTGGAGAAGTATGTGGTTCCGGAACAAAATGGTACCTCTATTCCCTACAGAGAGCCCTATGGCTGGTGAGACACTAACATCGGGAATAGGCTCCATTTGGTTGGTCTGCCAAAGACTGTTGAGTCGATATTTCATTATGATGTCGTTAGTTAATTAACAGTTAATTATCCAGATGAGAGTGAGGTTCAGTATTGAGTCCTGACGCCATGCCGTCACTTGTGGAAACGAATGACTCATCCCATCCCTGTGGTGAGACGAAAGAACAATCAAATGGGGAAAAATAAATTAAGATTCCTTCTAGATTAGTTTTGAAACAAAGACAACACCACAAATTAAATAAATCAGTTATTTGTCACATGGCGCATGAATAAAACAAAGCGTAAACCCTTACCGTGAAACTGCCTTTACTACAAGCCCTTACCAAACAACGCAGTCAAAGAGAGTTAGAAAATATTTCCAAAAAACTAAATATAAAAAATATATAAAGATACACAATAAAATAACAATGAGGCTATATACAGGTGGGTTACCGGTACGCTTGGACGTCGTGTGCACGAGGTACAGTTAGTAATGAGGCTATACAGGGGGTACCGGTACTGAGCAGTGGCAGGGTACAGGTTAGTAATTGAGGCCTATACAGGTGGTACGTACCTAGAGTCAGTGTGCAGGGGTACAGTAGTAATGAGGCTATACCAGGTAGGTACCGGTACCGAGTCAGTGTGCAGGGGTACAGGTTAGTAATGGGCTATACAGGTGGTACCGGTACCTGGAGTCAGTGTGCAGAGGTACAGGTTAGTGAAGGCTATACAGGGGTACCGGTTACCGAGTCAGGGTGGAGTACAGGTTAGTAATGAGGCTATACCAGGGCGGCCACGGTTACCGATCACGTGTGCAGGGTAACAGGCTAGTAATGGAGGCTATACAGGTAGGTAACCGGTACCGAGTCAGTGTGCAGGGGTACAGGTTTAGTTTGCAGCTATATCAGGGGCACCCGGTACCGCAGTCAGTGGTGCAGGGGTACAGGTAGTAATGAGGCTTACAGGGCGGCACCGCTACGAGTCATGTGTGCAGGGGTCACGGTTAGTTAATGAGGCTATAATACAGGGGACCGGGTAACCGAGTCAGTGGTGCAGGGGTACAGGTAGTAATGAGGCTATACAGGTGTACCGGGACCGAGTCAGTGTGCAGGGGTACAGGTTATTAATGAGGCTAATATACAGGGCACCGGTACCGAGTCAGTGTCAGGGGTAACAGGTTAGTAATGAGGCTATACAGGGGGCAACCGGTACCCAGAGTCAGTGTGGCAGGGTACAGTTAGTAATGAGGCTATACAGGGGGCAGGTTACCGAGTCAGTGTGGCAGGGGTACGGTTAGTAATGAGGCTATACAGTGGTACCGGTACGCGGGAGTCAATGTGCAGGGGTAAGGTTAGTATGAGGCAGTATACAGGGGCACCGGTACGCCGTGAGTCAGTTGTGCAGGGGTTCAGGTTAGTATTGAGCTATACAGGGCACCGGTACCGCGAGTCAGTGGTGCAGGTCGTACAGTAGTATGAGGCTATACAGGGGCACCGGCTACCTGAGGTCAGTGCTGAGGGTACAGGGTAGTAATGAGGCTATACAGGGGGGCACCGGTAACCGAGTCAGTGTGCAGGGTACAGGTTTAGTAATGAGGCATATACAGGGGGGCACGGTACCGAGTCAGTGTGCAGGGGTACAGGATTGTAATTGAGGCTAAACAGGGGGCAACCGGTACCGACGTCATGTGCAGGGTACAGGTGTAGTAATGAGCTATACAGGGGCCACCGTTACCGGTCAGTGTGCAGGGGTACAGGTTAGTAATGAGGCTATACAGGGGCAACCGTGTACGAGTCATTGTGCAGGGTAACAGTAGTAATGAGGCTAATAACAGGGGGCACGGTAAACCGAGTCTAGTGTTGGCAGGGGTACAGGGTTAGTTAATGAGGCTATACAGGGGCCACCGTACCCGACGACAGTGTGCAGGGTGTACAGGTTAGTATGAGGCTATCACAGGGGGCACCTGGTACCCGAGTCCAAGTGTTGCAGGGGTACAAGGTTAGTAATGAGGCCATACAGGGGGCACCGGTACCGGTCCAGTGTGCAGGGGTACAGGTTAGTAATGAGGCTATTCAGGGGGCACCGGTACGAGGTCAGTGTGGGCAGGGGTTACAGGTTAGTAATGAGGCCTTATACATGGGGCACCGGTACCGAGTTCAGTGTGGCAGGGGTCAGGCTAGTAATGAGGCTATATAAGGGTGACCGGTACCGGAGTCAGTGATGCGGGGGTAG
>NW_019943791.1:150001-165870 GCF_002910315.2 Salvelinus sp. IW2-2015
AGGGGTGTTATACTGGGAGGATAGATAATGGGACAGTCTGAGGGGGTATGTATACTGGGGAGGGTATTAAGGGTGGACGTCTGATGGGGTAGTTATACTGCGCGATATAATGTGGACCAGACTGAGGGGGTAGTTATACTGGGATATACTGTGACAGTTCTGAGGGGGTAGTTATACTGGGGAGGGATTTATACTGTGGACAGACTGAGGGGGTAGTTATACTGGGGATATATGTGACAGTCTGAGGGGGTAGTTATACTGTGGAGGGATATAATGTGGACGTCTGAGGGTATTATACTGGGATATACTGTGGACAGACTGAGGGGGTAGTTATACTGGTGCAATATACTGTGGACAGCTGAGGGGGTACGTTATACTGGGGAGGGGATATATGCTTGGGACAGTACTGAGGGGGAAGTTATAGGGATTACTGTGAGACTGGGGTATTATACTGGGGATTCTGTGGACAGTCTGAGGGGTAGTTTACTGGAGGGATATTAACTGTGGACATACTGACGGGGGTAGTTATACTGGGAGGTATTACTGTGACAGTTCTGAGGGGGTAGTTATAACCTGGGGGGGGATATACTGTCGGACAGCGAGGGGGTGTAGTTATCAGAATGGGGAGGGATATAATGTGGACAGTTCTGAGGGGGTAGTATACCACTCGGGGAGGTATATGTGGATACGAGGTAGTGACTGGTATACTGTGGACAGACTGAGGGGTAGTTATACTGGGATATACTGCTGGACAGTCTGAGGGGTAAGTTATATCTGGGGAGGGATATACTGTGGACAGACGACAGGGGTAGTATATACTGGGGCGATATAATGTGGACAGTCTGAGGTGGTAGTTATATGGGATATACTGTGGACAGTCAGTAGATACTGGGATTACGTGGTGAGTAGTTATACTGGAATATACTGTGGAAGCTGAGGTAGTTACTGGAGGTTGGGAGTCTGTATAAACTGGGATATTGATTCTGGGGGGTGTAACGGGGTAGGGACTGAGGGGGTAGTTATAACTGGGATATACTGTACAGGAGAGTTTATACTGGAGGAAAATGCAGGAGGGTAGTTAATGAGGGATATACATGTGGACGGGAGTTACGGATACTGTGCAGACGGGGGGTAGATATACTGGGATATACTGTGGAATCGGGGTAGTCACTGGTATATGACAGCTGGGGTAGTTATACTGGGGATATAACTGTGGCATCTGTAGTTCGGGTTATGTGACAATCTAGGGTAGTTATACTGGATACTACTGTGGACAGACTGAGGGAGATAGGATATACGTACAGATGGGTGTTATACCTGATACTGTGCAGACTGGGTAGGATTACTGTGGACGCGAAGGGGGAGTTATACTGGGAAACGTGCAGAGAGGTATATATGAGGAATATGTGGACAGTCCTAGGGAGTACGGGAAACGTGGAAGCTGGGTAGTTACTGGGATATACTGGCGACTGGGGAGTAACGGGGATTATGGCAGTCTGAGGTGTAGTTATACTGGGATATTTACAGAGGTTAATGTGGACAATGTGACAGTATAAGTATATATCTACCAGTGGAGAGATAGCTCTCTTCTGCCTGTGAGGTCAGTGTGCTGGACTTGTTCCACTGACATCAATAGTTTCCACCATTAAGAAAGGAAAGCATCAGGCCTGATATTGAGGAATGCTGGTGGGAGAAGTATGTGGTTCCGACCAAAATGGTACCTCTATTCCCTAACAGCGAGGCCCTATGGCCTGGTGAGACAACTAATACGGAATAGGCTCCCTTTGGTTGGTCTGCCAAAATGACTGTTAGAGTCGATGATTGTCATTATGATGTCGTTAGTTAATTAACAGTTAATTAGTCCAGATGGAGTGAGGTTCAGTATTGAGTCCTGACGCCATGCCGTCACTGTGGAAACGAATACTCATCCCCATGCTCCTGTGGTGAGAGAAAGAACAATCAAAATGGGAAAATAAATTAGATTCACTTCTAGATTAGTTTTGAAACAAAGACAACACCACAAATTAAATCAAATGTTATTTGGTCACATGCGCATGAATAAAACAAGCGTAACCCTTACCGTGAAATGCTGCTACTTACAAGCCCTTAACAACAACGCATGTTCAAGAGAGTTAAGACAAATATTTCCAAAAAACTAAATAAAAAATATATAACAGTGCACAATAAAATACAATGAGGCTATATACAGGTGGGTACCGGTACGCATGAGTTCGTGTGCACGAGGTACAGTTAGTAATAGGCTATACAGGGGTACCGGTACCGAGTCAAGTGTGCAGGGTAAGGTTAGTAATGAGGCTAGTACAGGTGGTACGGTACTCAGAGTCAGGTGTGCAGGGGTACAGTAGTAATGAGGCTATACAGGTCGGTACCGGTACCGAGTCATGGGTGCAGGGGTACAGGTTAGTAATGGGCTATACAGGTGGTACCGGTACCGCGAGTCAGTGTGCAGAGCGTACAGGTTAGTATGAAGCTATACAGGTGGGTACGGTACCGGTCAGGTGTGGAGTACAGGTTAGTAATGAGGCTATACAGGGGGCCGGTTACCCGAGTCCGTGTGCAGGGTACAGGCTGTAATGAGGCTATACAGGTGTAACGGTACCGAGTCAGTGTTGCAGGGGTACAGGTTAGGTTATGAGGCTATATACAGAGGACCGGTACCGCAGTCAGTGGTGCAGGGGTACAGGTGTAATGAGCTTTACAGGGTCGGCACCGGTACTGAGTCCAGTGTGCAGGGTACACGGTTGTTATGAGGCTAAACAGGGAACCGGTAACCGAGTCAGTGGTGCAGGGGTACAGGTTAGTAAATGAGGCTATACCAGGTGTACCGGACCGAGTCAGTGTGCAGGGGTACAGGTTATGTAATGAGGCTATTACAGGCACGGTACCGAGTCAGTGTGCAGGGGTAACAGGTTAGTAATGAGGCTATACAGGGGCACCGGTACCCAGAGTGCTAGTGTGGCAGGGGTACAGTTAGTAATGAGGCTAATACAGGGGGCCGGTACCGAGTCAGTGTGGCGGGGTAGGTAGTAATGAGGCTATACAGTGTACCGGTACCGGAGTCAATGTGCAGGGGTAAGGTTAGTATGAGGCTATATACAGGGGGCACCGGTACCCGTCGTTGTCAGGTTAGTGGATCAGGGCAGGTATATGGCAGGGTAAGTTAGTATGAGCTATACAGGGCACCTGGCTACCTGAGTCAGTGTGAGGTCGGTACAGGCTAGTAATGAGGCTATACAGGGGGCACCTGGTACCGAGGTCAGTGCTGCAGGGTACATGGTTAGTAATGAGGCTAGACAGGGGGCACGGGGTACGAGCAGTGTGCAGGTGGTTACAGGTATTGTAATGAGCATAAACAGGGGGCAACCGGTACCGAGTCAGTGCATGCAGGGTACAGGATGTAGTAATGAGGCCTATACAGGGGGCCACCGTACCGACGTCATGTGCAGGAGTAACAGGTTAGTAATGAGGCTAATACAGGGGCACCGTACCGAGTCATTGTGCGGGGTAAGCGTTAGTAATGAGGCTATAAACAGGGGCACGTGTAACGAGTCAGTGTTGCAGGGTACAGGTTAGTTAATGAGGCTATACAGGGGGCCACCGGTACCCGCGAGTCAGTGTGCAGGGTGACAGAGGTTATATGAGGCTATACAGGGGGCACCTGGTACGAGCAGTGTTGCAGGGGTACAGGTTAGTAGTGAGGCTATACAGGGGGCACCGGTACCGATCAAGTGTTGCAGGGGTACAGGTAGTAATGAGGCATATCAGGGGGCACCGGTACGCAGTCCATGTGGGCAGGGTACAGGTTAGTAATGAGGCCTTATACATGGGGGCACCGGTACCCGAGTTCAGTGTGCAGGGTACAGTCAGTAATGAGGCTATATAAGGGTGCACCGGTACCGGAGTCAGTGTGCAGGGGGTACAGGCTAGTAATGAGGCTATATACAGGGGCACCGTACCGAGCAGTGTGCGGGGGTCAGTTCGTTTAGGTAACTTTTGTTACACTTTGTTAGGCGTGAAGTGACTATTGGCATGATTACTGAACAGTGAGTTAGCAACTTCCGTACGGTAGCAGAGAAAACAAGTCTATGACTTGGGTGACTGGAGGTCTCTGCATTTTGATGCGGCACCGCTTAAAAGGTCCTGGATGGCAGGGAGCTTGCCCCAGCGATGTTTACTTGCCGTACGCACCACCCTCTGTAGCGCCATTTAAAATTGTCGATGCGTTCTATGAATCGTTTAGGACCTTGCGAGCAATGCTGAGTTGCACCCATGACCAGCTCGGAAACCAGATTGCATAGTGGAGGGGAGTATATGGGAATTCGAATATGGGCCCGGTGATCTGTTTATTAACTTGGTTTTCGAAGATTGAAGGGCAGGGCAGGATGGTATAGGTCTGTAAACAGTTGGTCTAGAGTGTCCCCCCTTTGAAGAGGGGAGACGCGGCAGCTTTCCAATCTGTTCGGGGATCTCAGACGTACGAAAGTAAGGGGTGAACAGGGGCTAGTAATTAGGGTGCAACAATTTCGGGGATAATGTTAGAAAGAGAGGGTCCAGTTGTTCTAGCCCAGCTGATTTGTGTAGGTTCCAGATTTTGCAGCTCTTTAGAACATCTGCTGTCTGGTTTGGGTGAAGGAAAGGAGCGGGGCGGGGGGGGGGCTTGTTGGGCAAGTAGCTGCAGGGGGTGCTGAGATGTTGGCCGGGGTAGGGGTAGCCAGGTGGAAAGCATGGCCAGCAGGGGACAACTCTTATTTAAATGATCGATTATCGTAGATTTATCGGTGGTGACAGTGTTTCCTAGCCTCATTGCAGTGGGCAGCTGGGAGGAGGTGCTCTTATTCTCCATGGACTTTACAGTGTCCCAGAACTTTTTGGAATTAGTGCTACAGGAAGCAAATTTCTGTTTGAAAAATCTAGCCTTAGCTTTCCTAACTGACTGTGTATATTGGTTCCTGACTTCCCTGAAAAGTTGCATATCGCGGGGGCTAGTCGATGCTAGTGCAGAACGCCACAGGTTGTTTTGTGCTGGTCAAGTGCAGTTAAGTCTGGGGTGAACCAAGGGCTGTATCTGTTCTTAGCTCTACATTTTTTGAAAGGGGCATGCATATTTAAGATGGAGAGGAAAGCACTTTTGAAGAGCAACCAGCCATCTTCTACTGACGGGATGAGGTCAATATCCTTTCAGGATACCCGGGCCAGGTCGATTAGAAAGGCCTGCTCGCTGAAGTATTTTAGGGAGCGTTTGACAGTGCTGAGGGGTGGTTGTTTGACCGCAGACCCAGTACGCACGCAAGCAATGAGGCAGTGATCGCTGAGATCCTGGTTGTAGACAACAGAGGTGTATATAGAGGGCAAGTTGGTCAGTATGAAATCTAAGAGAGTGCCCAGGGTTACCGATTTAGGGTTGTACCTGGTAGGTTCCTTGATGATTTGTGTGAGATTGAGGGCATCTACAGTAGCTTAGATTGTAGGACGCCCGGGGTGTTAAGCATGCCCCAGTTTAGGTCACCTACCAGTAGGAACTCTGAAGATAGATGGGGGGGGGCGATCAATTCACATATTGTGTCCAGGGCACAGCTGGGGGCTGAGAGGGGTCTATAACAAGCGGCAACGGTGAGGGACTTGTTTCTGGAAAGGTGGATTTTTAAAAGTAGAAGCTCGAATTGTTTGGGCACAGACCTGGATAGTAAGACAGAACTCTGCAGGCTATCTCTGCAGTAGATTGCAACTCCACCAGCTTTGGCAGATCTATCTTGTCGGAAAATGTTATAGCTAGGGATGGAAATTTCTAGATATTTGGTGGCCTTCCTTAGCCAGGATTTAGACACGGCTAGGTCAGAGTGTGCTAAAGCAGTGAGTAAAACAAACTTATGGAGGAGGCTTCTAATGTTAACCTTCATGAAACCAATGCTTTTACGGTTACAGAAGTCAACAAATGAGAGCGCCTGGGGAATGGGAGTGAAGCTGGGGGCAGCAGGGCCTGGGTTAACCTCTCGATGGTGCATCTGTAGATCTTTTGAGGATCCGGGGACCCATTACAAATCTTTTCAGTCTGCTGAGGGGGAAAAGGTTTTGTCGTGCCCTCTTCAAAACTGTCTTGGTGTGTTTGTGACCATGATAGTTTGTTGGTGATGTGGACACCAACGAACTTGAAGCTTCCCAATTGCAAGTATTTTAAAAATTAAACATATTCTCAACATTCAGTAATATATATAGACAACAGAATATTCTGAGATTGCTTGCCTTGATTTTGTCAGGTTATGAGATCTCTGATAACAGATACAGCTAATCTATGATACGTATTTATAGAACAATCCACTCAGTTTAATTAGTCTAATAATAGACACAACAATATCCACAGAATTACCAGTCACTAGAGCTGATTAATTTCAATCACACTGTGTTGTCTGTTATCCTCTAGCAGTAATATTATCTAACCATAAACCACATATCCTCTAGCAGTAATATTATCTAACCATAAACCACATATCCTCTAGCAGTAATATTATCTAACCATGAACCACATATCCTCTAGCAGTAGGTTGTAGTCTTGATGGTTGTAAAGTCGTCTCAAATAAAACTGTGAAGGACCTCGGCGTTACTCTTGACCCTGATCTCTCTTTTGACGAACATATCAAGACTGTTTCAAGGACAGCTTTTTTCCATCTACGTAACATTGCAAAAATCAGAAATTTTCTGTCCAAAAATGATGCAGAAAAATTAATCCATGCATTTGTTACTTCTAGGTTAGACTACTGCAATGCTCTACTTTCCGGCTACCCGGATCAACGCACACTATAAGTAACACCTCTGAGCTAGTCTAATACGCTGCGTGCTTCGTTCTCTGACTATGAACCAGAAATTGATTCATATTACTCCAGGCTAGTGCATTCCACACCTGGCTTCCTGTAAGGGCAAGGGCTGATTTTCACGCGTTTCTGTTAACCTATAAAGCGTTAACAGTTGGGCTGCTCACTCACACTATGCTATCCCGAACGTGGTCCCTCGCCGGATCAATACCATACGTTCGCTACGGTCACTAAGCGCCGGGCTCCTAATACGTC
Source organism: Salvelinus sp. IW2-2015 (assembly GCF_002910315.2). NCBI lineage: Eukaryota > Metazoa > Chordata > Actinopteri > Salmoniformes > Salmonidae > Salvelinus > Salvelinus sp. IW2-2015. The sequence continues at coordinate 157,084 of NW_019943791.1, forward strand.
CCTAGACATATTTCGTAAGCAACAGCTGGGACGCCATGGCTTCTCGCCTATACCGGATCTCCATTTTTTATGGACTACATTGATCTGCCTGCCTACCCAGCATGTGGCAGAGACGCAAGACCACGTGTCTCGAACCTTTTAAGTCTTTAACTGAAGCTCTATTCCATTCAGTAAGTTCTATATGATGAAGTGTAGCGTCTGTTCGCCTTCAACGAGATCGTGAAGGTGCAATCGGAAAGCGCTTCTCTGCGAGGGGCAACGAAACCTTGGGCTGCTTGCCCTTTTTCGGCTGTCAATCTGCCAGCTTTCTGTGGCCTTCCGTGGTCCTTCATCTTCTTCTCCACTTGGGATTTTCGGCATCTAACCCTGTACAGCGGTCCAGAGTCACTGGCTGCTGGTGCTCTTTCCATGCCGTCCACATCTATGGCAACTGCGGGTTGCTGTTCAGCATTGCGTGGTTGTTTCGAAGTTTACATGACGTGATCCGATTTTCTGTCCCTGTCTGGGTTGGACGCCCCCTACTTGGTTTGTTGCTGTTGGCTGGAGACACTATTTGGTGGGCCTATCACTCGGCCTCTTTTCTCAGTGTATTGGGTAAGTTGGTGTCTGAGGATTTCCCTCTCTAGTGGTGCGGGGGCTCGTGCTTGGCAAAGTGGGCTGGGCGTCTTATATCTCTCTCCTATTTTGGGCCCTGTCTTCGGGGGTTGTCTTCGGTATGGGCACATTTGTGTCTCCTGACCTTCCCTTGCTTCCCTTGTCTAGCCTTCCAGTATTTATGCTGCATGTAGTTTGTTGTCGGGGGGGTCTAGGGTCGTTGGATTGACCTGGAGTCTACTTCTTCATGTCTTACTCCAGGTGTCTGTGTGAATTTAAAGTATATGCCCTCTGCCTCTACATTCTCTCGTTCTCCTTTTCTCTCATGGAAACTGAGCCCTAGACCATACGTTCAGGGACTGATCCGGTTAGGACAATGATGACCTACCTTGTTGTTCGCCCAGGTCTCGCCTCGCGCGCTTGTGCTTGGCTATACGCGTTCTGCAACTGCTGTCGCTGTGGTTTACGGAAACCCCTTAACCTGTCCCCAGACGTTGCTTTGTATTCAACTACTTAATGATCGGGTCTATGAAATGCAACTGAAGATTTATTCCTGAATTATTAATTTGACCATGCCTTGTCATATTATGACCATTTTAAATATCTGTGGCTCTCTCTTAATTTCCTCCTTCTTCTTTCGTTACTCTCGGAGGACCACTGAGGCCCTTAGGACCTACAGTCGGTGACTTACCGGCCCTGTGTGACTCCTTGCTGGTCCACCCGTCCGCCGTGGCCTTTTTTGTCTATTTCAGTTCTGCACTGTTCTGCCTGCGGTTATGTTGATACCCCTACCTGGTCCAGCCTGCTGTTGTTCTAACTCTAATGATCGTTTACTATGAAATAGCCAAATGAGATGTTATTATCTCGTTGATTATTTGAATCCATGCTTGTATTTATGGAATTTTGAAAAATCTTTGGCTCTCCTCTCATTTTCTCCTTCTCTCTTTCTTTCCTCTCGTGAGGACTTCTGGGCCCTAGGACTTATGGCGTCCGGGCTGCCCGCCCCGTGGTGACTCCGTTGCCTGTCCCCAGTCCGCCTGGCTTGCTGCTATTACCAGTTTTCCAGCTGTTCTGCCCTGCGGTTAGGGGGTGGAACCGCCACTGTCCAGACCTGTTGTTTTCAAACTCTTGATGATTCGGCTATGAAAAGCCAACTGAACAATTATTCATGATATATTATTTGACCATGCTTGTCACTTATGAACATTTTTTGACATCTTGGCATAGTTCTGTTATAATCTCCACCCGCCACAGCCAGAAAGAGGACTGGCCACCCCTCATAACCTGGTTCCTCTCTAGTTTCTTCCTAGGTTTTGGCCCTTTCTAGGGAGTTTTTTCCTCAGCCAACCCCGATGCTTCTACACCTGCATTACTAGCTGTTTGGGGTTTTAGGCTGGGTGTCTGTACAGCACTTCGAGATATTAGCTGATGTACGAAGGGCTATATAAAATAAAATTGATTGATTGAATTGATAGCAGTAATATTATCTAACCATAAACCATATATCCTCTAGCAGTAATATTATCTAACCATAAACCACATATCCTCTAGCAGTAATATTATCTAACCATAAACCATATATCCTCTAGCAGTAATATTATCTAACCATAAACCATATATCCTCTAGCAGTAATATTATCTAACCATAATATTGTTTTTGCTATACAATGCCTTCGGAAAGTATTCAGACCCCTTGACTTTTTCCACATTTTGTTACTTTACAGCCTTATTCTAAAATGGATTACATTTTTTTTTAAATCCTCAGCAATCGGCACACAATACCCTATAATGACAAAGAGAATTAAACCCTTTTCTATGAAACTTGAAATTGAGGTCAGGTGCATCCTGTTTCCGTTGATCATCCTTGAGACGTTTCTACAACTTGATTTGAGTCCATCTGTGTTATTTCAATTGATTGGACATGATTTGGAAAGGCACACCTGTCTATATAAGGCACACCTGTACTGTGCACAGTTGACAGTGCATGGCAGAGCAAAAACCAAACCATGAGGTCGAAGGAATTCTCTGTAGAGCGCCGAGACAGGATCGTGTCGAGGAACAGATCTGGGGAAGGGTACCAAATCATTTCTGCAGCATTGAAGGTCCACAAGAACACAGTGGCCTCCATCATTCTTAAATGGAAGAAGTTTGGAACCACCAAGACGCTTCAAAGTCTGGCCCCCCGACCAAACTGAGTAATCGGGGGAGAAGGCCCTTGGTCAGGGAGGTGACCAAGAACCTGATGGTCACTCTGACAGAGTTCCTCTGTGGAGATGGGAGAACCTTCCAGAAGGACAACCATCTCAATCAGGCCTTTATGGTAGAGTGGCCAGATGGAAGCGACTCCTCAGTAAAAGGCAGATGACAGCTCGCTTGGAGTTTGCCAAAAGGCACCTAAAGACTCTCAGACCATGAGAAACAAGATTTTCTGGTCTGATGAAACCAAGATTGAACTCTCTGGCCTGAATGCCAAGCTTCACGTCTGGAGGAATCGTAGCACCATCCCTACAGTGAAGCATGGTGGTGGCAGCATCATGCTGTGGAGATGTTTTTCAGTGACAGGGACTGGGAGACTAGTCAGGATTGAGGGGAAGATGAACAGAACAAAGTACAGAGAGATCCTTGATGAAAACCTGCTCCAGAGCACTCAGGGCCTCAGACTGGGGCGACTGTTCACCTATCAACAGGACAACGACCCTAGCACACAGCCAAGACAATGCAGGAGTGGCTTCGGGACAAGTCTCTGTATGTCCTTGAGTGGCCCAGCAACAGCCCAGACTTAAACCTGATCGAACATCTCTGGAGAAACCTGAAAATAGCTGTGCAGCGACGCTCCCCATCCAACCTGACAGAGCTTGAGAGGATCTGCAGAGAAGAATGGGAGAAACTACCCAAATACAGGTGTGCCCAGCTTGTAGCGTCATACCCAAGAAGACTAGAGGCAGTAATCACTGCCAGTTTCTTCAACAAAGTATTAAGTAAAGGGTCTGTGTACTTATTGAATGTAATATTTTAGTTTTTAAGGTTTAATAAATTGGCAAACATTTCTAATAATCTGTTTTTGCTTTGTCATTAATGGGTATTTTGTGTAGATTGATGAGGGGGAAAAAACTATTTAATCCATTTTAGAATAAGGCTGTAAACTAACAAAATGTGGAAAAAGTCAAGGTGATTGAATACCTTTCAAAGGCACTTAACTATAAAACACATATCCTCTTGTTGTTATATCGTCTTAGCTGTAACTATAAAACACATATCCTCTTGTTGTTATATTGTCTTAGCTGTAACTATAAAACACATATCCTCTTGTTGTTATATTGTCTTGGCTGTAACTATAAAACACATATCCTCTGTTGTTATATCTGTCTTAGCTGTAAACTATAAAACACATATCCTCTTGTTATATCGTCTTGGCTGTAACTATAAACACATATCCTCTTGTTGTATATCGTCTTGGCTGTAACTATAAAACACATATCCTCTTGTTGTTATATTTCTTAGCTGTAACTATAAAACACATATCCTCTTGTTGTTATATTGTCTTGGCTGTAACTATAAAACACATATCCTCTTGTTATATCGTTCTTAGCTGTAACTATAAAACACATATCCTCTTTTATATCATCTTAGCGTTAACTATAAAAACACATATCCTCTTGTTGTTTCATTGCCTTAGGTGTAACTATAAAACACATATCCTCTTGTTATATTGCCTTGGCTGTAACTATAAACCAAATTTCCTCTACTGTAATATTGGGCTCGTTGGGTTATGAGGCTGGTTTCTAGACATGTTGGCGTATAGTCTTTCTTTTCATTATGATGGGTTAATGCTAACTGTTCATTATGATGGATTAATGCTAACTGTTCATTATGATGGTTAATGCTAACTGTTCATTATGATGGGTTAAGCTAAACTGTTCATTATGATGGGTTAATGCTAACTGTTCATTATGATGGGTTAATGCTAACTGTTCATTATGATGGGTTAATGCTAACTGTTCATTATGATGGTTAATGCAACTGTTCATTATGATGGTGTGATAATGCTAACTGTTCATGTATGATGGGGTAATGCTAACTGTCAATTATGATGGTTAATGCTAACTTTCATTATGATGCGGTTAATGCTAACTGTTCATTATGATGGGTTAATGCTAAATGTTCATTATGATGTGTAATTGCTAATGTTCATTAGATGGTTAATGCTAACTGTTCATTATGATGGGTTAATGCTAAAACTGTTCATTATGATGGGTTAATGCTAACTGTTCATTATGATGGGTTTAATGGCTAACTGTTCATTATGATGGGTTAATGCAAACTGTTCATTTATGATGGGTTAATGCTAACTGTTCATTTATGATGGGTTAATGCTAACTGTTCATTATGATGGGTTAATGCTAACTGTCATTATGGATGGTTAAATGCTAACTGTTCATTATGAGGTTAATGCTAACTGTTCATATGATTGGGTTAATGCAACTGTTCATTATGATGGGTTTATGCTAACTTGTTCATGTATATGTTGGCTTAATTGCTAACTGTTCATATAGAATGATAAATGCTATAACCTGTTCATTATGATGGGTTAATGCTAACTGCTCATTAGATGCGGTTTAATGCTAACTGTTCATTATGATGGGTTAATGCTAACTGTTCATTATGATGGGTTAATGCTAACTGTTCATTATGATGGGTTAATGCGAACTGTCAAGTTGACCTCTTTCTTGTGCAATTCCCCACTTGAAAAGGACAGTCCCTCCACATGAAGATTTTAACTGGATTTCACTCAATAAACAGCCATGGAATCAGTTGTTTGTCTTTTATTTACCATTCTTTGGTTGGCAGTAAACAGGTGAAAAACTCTTTTTTGAGGATTACAAATACAAGTTACTATTTGAGTTGACAGCCCAATCAAATACACAAAATTATCCACATTCACCCCAGATAAACACATTTCTGCCACCATAAAACACAAGGTTTCCACTTTTAAGCAAATGTTTCCCAAAATAGAAACCCACCATTTTTAATCAAATGAGCAGAATCAGTATATTTTCTCTAAATTTGCATTTTAGCCAAATACATTCAAAATTACATTTATTTTCTAATCAGTAGTTAAGCAGACAAATCTTACATTTTTTAGCCAAAGATTTTTCAGACTATACATTTGTTACTGAATTAAGAACTTGGTTTACTAAGATTTCTACAAAGTTTAAATTACTTTTAACCATTTCAAACAAGTTATTTGTCAACAATGAATTTGGCTCTTCTTACTTTTCCTTTATACCCCAAACAACATTTGAAGTTATAAATACCACTGCAAAAGTCCTATCAAAGTTAAGAGTCTGTGTTTGTGTATCATTAGCAGTGCACTGCTTAAGTCAGTCTAGCCAAGCATGGCTAATATGGCGCTTACCGGCTGTCTTTCACAGTTTTGTGGAGGGCTTGGACTTGCACAGTCACCTTGATCACAAAGATGAAGTTTCCTTGGTCTTGTGGTGTTATAAATGCTCCTTTCACTGCGGTCTAAAGACAACAGCAGAGCCAGGTGCTGGCACGCCCAGATTGCCTGGAAGATTTGTTCCACCTGGTTCACCACTGATTGAAGGAGGAGGAGTTTCACCACTGAGGAGCTCCCAGGCAGTTTGTCAGCACACTAACTGTTCATTATGATGGGTTAATGCTAACTGGGATGCGCTTTGGTTGGCATTCACTGCCTAGTCTTATAAGTGTGTGTGTGTGTGTGTGTGTGTAGAAAAAACATGTCACTCTACTTGTTGAGAAACGCCAATGCCACCCTCCTCTCTTTCATGTGGACAAAACGGTATATGACTCTACACACTTGTAGTTTTTGTTGTCCTAGCCTACCTGGCTAAAATGCTTGCTCACTAGCCTAACTTCCTTTCATTGGCAACATTAGCTCGTTCATTTCAGCCAAGTACATCTAGCTACATACTGCCATCTTCTCAGGCCAGGGGCACAATGTATGAAGTATGAATTTATGGTTGGATCAGAATCGCTGTTAAAATCGCTTGCCAGTACAAAGAATTAGGTAACCACAAATCCAAATCCCTATCTCCATCCATGGCTAATTATGGAAAGGGTCAATTTTAGACAACGACACAATTCGTTTTTTTTCTGTCAATTACATTTTGCTTTTGATGTGATTGGTCTGAAGCCAAATCCAAACTGGCTTCCTTTGACACTTCTTTTTGGGTGCACCAGGACCATTCACAGTTGAGCTTGCTCAGTTTAGATCATTGCTGATTGGCTATTGTTTTATACTTATTTTTATCAAGGGAGGTCAAATGCTCGCTGGCTTCCCTTGCATTCAATGTTACAGGTGGCAACAATGTCATACTCTTTTTGACCAGACAGCATCAGATAGATGGGCTACACATACAGAGACAGAGAGGCGCTGTTTAGCTCGCTCGGATGCTTTCTCTGGTAAGATACATTCAGCCTCTTGCAAACTGAAGGAAAAATAAATTATTCGTACATTTTTGGGGAGAAGCCTGGCTTCCCTTATCATCCATGAATACACACCACTGCATAAAGGAAGGGACCAGGAAATCTGGTCACAATGTACACAGTGGACAGACACATTTTAGTACCATGTGTAGACACATTTCTGGAAATGTGGGGACAATCAGAATGTAGCCAAGGTCAGGACAAAGGACCCATGTTAGCACCAGGTATAGATGGGGCTTCTCTCTCTCCCTCTGCACTGGTAGAATTAGTTATTGAATTACCCCATCAGTGTTCCACTGTGACATCATCACCGTCGTCATCATGGCAGCTGTGTTTATCTGAAAGGACATTGCCACGACCCTCTGACCTTACGATGAACTGACCTTTCAGCCAATCAGATGACAGTACGGTCTGCTTCTACAGTTGACTGTCGCTGGAAAACACACACACACACACACACACACACACTACACACCCACATCACACAGCCTTGTTTTTATGACGTTGTGGGACAAAAGTGTGGAACATGAATTGTGAGGAGGAGTCTTTCCACAGGTCGTTCCTGAAAATATCTGATCAAAAGCACTTTGTAAGCACAAATATCACTTGAAATTAACACAATAAAGAAGCTTTGTTCTCCAACTTTGTCCAACTTGACTGGGTCATAACTCTTGGGGACCTTTTTTCAGGTTTTCATTATTGTGGGGCGACACAGACAGACAGAACAGTCAGACAGACAGACAGACAGACAGACAGACAGACAGAACAACAGACAGACAGACGGGACTCATCCACTTCCTGTGTACCTCTGCTTTTTTCCAAATTTTATCAGTAAAAAAAAATACAATACTGTTGGAATATAAAGCCTCAATTTGACACTGCTGTCGACTATGGTGTGCACTTAAAGGGATCTTCGGGATTTTGGCACTGAGGCACTTTATCTACTTCCTAGGTCAGATGAACTTGTGGATACCATTGTTATGTTCTGAGTCTCAGTAGGAAGAAGTTGCTAATAGACAGTGTGTCCAGTAGGAAGGAACTAGACAGTGTGTCCAGTAGGAAGGAAGTTGCTAACTAGACAGTGTGTCCAGTAGGAAGGAACTAGACAGTGTATCCAGTGGAAGGAACTAGACAGTGTGTCCAGTAGGAAGGAACTAGACAGTGTATCCAGTAGGAAGGAATAGACAGTGTATCCATAGGAAGGAAGTTGCTAACTAGACAGTGTATCCAGTAGGAAGGAACTAGACAGTGTATCCAATAGGAAGGAAGGTGCTAACTAGACAGTGTATCCAATAGGAAGGAAGGTGCTAATAGACAGTGTATCCAATAGGAAGGAAGTTGCTACTAGACAGTGTATCCAGTAGGAAGGAACAGACAGTGTATCCATAGGAAGGAAGTTGCTAATAGACAGTGTATCAATAGGAAGGAAGTTGCTACTAGACAGTGTGTCCAGTAGGAAGGACACTAGACAGTGTGTCCAATAGGAAGGAAGTTGCTAAACTAGCAGTGTATCCAATAGGAAGGAAGTTGCTAACTAGACAGTTTATCCAGTGAAGGAAGGTGCTAACTAGACAGTGTATCCAATAGGAAGAAGGTGATAATAGACAGTGTATCCAATAGGAAGGAACTAGACAGTGTATCAGTAGGAAGGAACTAGACAGTGTTCCAATAGGAAGGAAGGTGCTAACTAGACAGTGTATCCAATAGGAAGGAACTGATCAT